>NC_056434.1:78843382-78853382 GCF_018296145.1 Oncorhynchus tshawytscha | reverse complement strand
ACACAGACAGACAGGCAGACAGACACACACAGTCAGTCGCACACACACACACACACACACACACACACACACACACACACACACACACACACACACACACACACACACACACACACAGTCAGTCACACACATGCACACACAGTCAGTCAGTCAGACACGCACGCAAACACACACACACACACACACAGTCAGTCAGTCGGACACACACACAAAGTCAGTCAGATACATGCACACACCCAGTCAGGCAGATACATGCACACACCCAGTCAGGCAGATACATGCACACACACAGTCAGGCAGATACATGCACACACACAGTCAGGCAGATACATGCACACACACAGTCAGGCAGATACATGCACACACCCAGTCAGGCAGATACATGCACACACACAGTCAGGCAGATACATGCACACACACAGTCAGGCAGACACAGTCAGACACAGACACACAGTCAGTCAGTTGGACACACACACAAAGTCAGTCAGACACATGCACACACCCAGTCAGGCAGATACATGCACACACACAGTCAGGCAGATACATGCACACACACAGTCAGGCAGATACATGCACACACACAGTCAGGCAGATACATGCACACACACCCAGTCAGGCAGATACATGCACACACACAGTCAGGCAGATACAGTCAGACACAGACACACAGTCAGTCAGTCAGACACACGTACGCACACACACACATTCAGCCACGCACGCAGTCAGTCACACGCACACACACAGGTAGTCAATCACACACACACAGTCAGTCAGTCAGACACACACACACACACACACGCACACACACATGCACACAGTCAGTCAGTCAGTCAGTCAGTCACACACACACACAGTCAGTCACACACACGTAAGTAAGTAAGTCAGTCTCAGTCAGTCAGTCAGTAGCACACAGTCAGTCAGATACACGAACGCACGCACACAATCAGTCAGTCAGATACACTTACGCAAGCACACAATCAGTCAGTCAGATACACGAATGCACGCACACAGTCAGTCAGATACACGAACGCACGCACACAGTCAGTCAGATACACGAACGCACGCACACAATGTCAGTCAGTCAGATACACTTACGCACGCACACAATCAGTCAGTCAGATACACGAATGCACGCACACAGTCAGTCAGATACACGAACGCACGCACACAGTCAGTCAGATACACGAACGCACGCACACAGTCAGTCAGATACACGAACGCACGCACACAATGTCAGTCAGTCAGATACACGTACGCACGTACACATCGGTCAGATACACGAACGCACGAACACAATCAGTCAGATACACGAACGCACACAGTCAGTCAGATACACGAACGCACGCACACAGTCAGTCAGATACACGAACGCACGCACACAATGTCAGTCAGTCAGATACAGTACGCACGTACACAATCAGTCAGATACACGAACGCACGAACACAATCAGTCAGATCAGATACGCACACACAATCGGTCAGATACACGAACGCACGAACACAATCAGTCAGATACACGAACGCACACAGTCAGTCAGATACACGAACGCACGCACACAGTCAGTCAGTCAGATACATGAACGCACGCACACAGTCAGTCAGATACACGAACGCACGCACACAGTCAGTCAGTCAGATACACGAACGCACGCACACAGTCAGTCAGTCAGATACACGAACGCACGCACACAGTCAGTCAGTCAGATACACGAACGCACGCACAGTCAGTCAGTCAGATACATGAACGCACGCACACAATCAGTCAGTCAGATACAGACTCTCACACACACAGTCAGTCAGTCAGACACAGACTCTCACACAAAGTCAGTCAGTCAGGCACAGGCACTCACACACACAGTCAGTCAGTCAGGCACAGGCACTCACACACACAGTCAGTCAGTCAGACACAGGCACTCACACACACAGTCAGACACAGGCACTCACACACACAGCCAGTCAGACACAGGCACTCACACACACAGTCAGTCAGACACAGGCACTCACACACACAGTCAGTCAGACACAGGCACTCACACACACAGTCAGTCAGACACAGACTCACACACAGTCAGTCAGACACAGCACTCACACACAGTCAGTCAGACACAGCACTCACACACAGTCAGTCAGACACAGACTCACACACAGTCAGTCAGACACAGACTCACACACACACAGTCAGTCAGACACAGACTCACACACACACACAGTCATTCAGTCAGTCACAGACTCACACACACACACACACAGTCAGTCAGTCACAGACTCACACACACACACACACACACAGTCAGTCACAGACTCACACACAGTCAGTCAGTCAGTCACAGACACACACACACACAGTCAGTCAGTCACAGACACACACACACACAGTCAGTCAGTCAGTCACAGACTCACACACACACACACACACACACACACACACACACACACACACACACACACACACACACACACACACACACACACACAGTCAGTCAGTCACAGACTCACACACACACACAGTCAGTCAGTCAGTCACAGACTCACACAAACACTGTCAGTCAGTCAGTCAGACACAGACTCACACACACACACACAGTCAGTCAGTCAGTCACAGACTCACACACACACACAGTCAGTCAGACACAGGCACTCACACAGTCAGTCAGTCAGACATGCACTCACACAAACAGTCAGTCAGATACGCACGCACGCACACACACACACACCCAGTCAGTCAGTCACGCACACACACACACACCCAGTCAGTCAGTCAAGCACACACACACACACCCAGTCAGTCAGTCACGCACACAACACACACACCCAGTCAGTCTGACACGTGCGCACACACACACCCAGTCAGTCAGACACGTGCACACACACACACACACACACACACAGTCAGACACGCACACAACACACACCCAGTCAGTCAGACACGCGCACGCACACACACACAAAGTCAGTCAGATACGCGCACGCACACACACACCCAGTCAGGTAGATACACGCACACACACAGACAGACACAGTCAGTCAGTCGCACGCACCCAGTCAGTCAGTCAGACGCACGCACGCACACAAACAGTCAGTCAGATACACGCGCACACAGTCAGACAGACACTCACAGTCAGGCAGATACTCACAGTCAGGCAGATACTCACAGGCAAACAGACACAGACAAACAGGCAGACAGACACACACAGTCAGTCGCACACACACACACACACACACACACACACAGTCAGTCACACACATGCACACACAGTCAGTCAGTCAGACACGCACGCAAACACACACACACACACACACAGTCAGTCAGTCGGACACACACACAAAGTCAGTCAGATACATGCACACACCCAGTCAGGCAGATACATGCACACACCCAGTCAGGCAGATACATGCACACACACAGTCAGGCAGACACAGTCAGACACAGACACACAGTCAGTCAGTTGGACACACACACAACAGTCAGGCAGATACATGCACACACCCAGTCAGGCAGATACATGCACACACAGTCAGGCAGATACATGCACACACACAGTCAGGCAGATACATGCACACACCCAGTCAGGCAGATACATGCACACACACAGTCAGGCAGATACATGCACACACACAGTCAGGCAGACACAGTCAGACACAGACACACAGTCAGTCAGTTGGACACACACACAAAGTCAGTCAGACACATGCACACACCCAGTCAGGCAGATACATGCACACACACAGTCAGGCAGATACATGCACACACACAGTCAGGCAGATACATGCACACACACAGTCAGGCAGGTACATGCACACACACAGTCAGGCAGACACAGTCAGACACAGACACACAGTCAGTCAGTCAGACACACGTACGCACACACACACATTCAGCCACGCACGCAGTCAGTCACACGCACACACACAGGTAGTCAATCACACACACACAGTCAGTCAGTCAGACACTCACACACACACGCACACACACATGCACACAGTCAGTCAGTCAGTCAGTCACACACACACACACAGTCAGTCACACACACGTAAGTAAGTAAGTCAGTCTCAGTCAGTCAGTCAGTAGCATACAGTCAGTCAGATACACGAACGCACGCACACAATCAGTCAGTCAGATACACTTACGCACGCACACAATCAGTCAGTCAGATACACGAATGCACGCACACAGTCAGTCAGATACACGAACGCACGCACACAGTCAGTCAGATACACGAACGCACGCACACAGTCAGTCAGATACACGAACGCACGCACACAATGTCAGTCAGTCAGATACACGAACGCACGTACACAATCGGTCAGATACACGAACGCACACAGTCAGTCAGATACACGAACGCACGCACACAGTCAGTCAGTCAGATCAGTCACGAACGCACGCACACAGTCAGTCTGTCAGATACACGAACGCACGCACACAGTCAGTCAGTCAGATACACGAACGCACGCACACAGTCAGTCAGATACACGAACGCACGCACGCACACAGTCAGTCAGTCAGATACACGAACGCACGCACACAGTCAGTCAGTCAGATACACGAACGCACGCACACAGTCAGTCAGTCAGATACACGAACGCACGCACAGTCAGTCAGTCAGATACATGAACGCACGCACACAATCAGTCAGTCAGATACAGACTCTCACACACAGTCAGTCAGTCAGGCACAGGCACTCACACACACAGTCAGTCAGTCAGACACAGACTCTCACACACACAATCAGTCAGTCAGATACAGACTCTCACACACAGTCAGTCAGTCAGGCACAGGCACTCACACAGACAGTCAGTCAGTCAGACACAGACTCTCACACACACAGTCAGTCAGGCACAGGCACTCACACACACAGTCAGTCAGTCAGGCACAGGCACTCACACACACACAGTCAGTCAGTCAGACACAGGCACTCACACACACAGTCAGACACAGGCACTCACACACACAGCCAGTCAGACACAGGCACTCACACACACAGTCAGTCAGACACAGGCACTCACACACACAGTCAGTCAGACACAGGCACTCACACACACAGTCAGTCAGACACAGACTCACACACAGTCAGTCAGACACAGGCACTCACACACAGTCAGTCAGACACAGACTCACACACAGTCAGTCAGACACAGACTCACACACAGTCAGTCAGACACAGACTCACACACAGTCAGTCAGACACAGACTCACACACAGTCAGTCAGACACAGACTCACACACAGTCAGTCAGACACGCACTCACACACACAGTCAGTCAGACACGCACTCACACACACAGTCAGTCAGACACGCACTCACACACACAGTCAGTCAGACACGCACTCACACACAGTCAGTCAGTCAGACACAGACTCACACACACACACACACAGTCAGTCAGTCACAGACTCACACACACACACACAGTTAGTCAGACACAGGCACTCACACAGTCAGTCAGTCAAACATGCACTCACACAAACAGTCAGTCAGACATGCACTCACACAAACAGTCAGTCAGATACACGCACGCACGCACACACACACCCAGTCAGTCAGTCACGCACACACACACACACCCAGTCAGTCAGTCAAGCACACACACACCCAGTCAGTCAGTCACGCACACAACACACACACCCAGTCAGTCTGACACGTGCGCACACACACACCCAGTCAGTCAGACACGTGCGCACACACACACACACACACACACACACACAGTCAGACACGCACACAACACACACACCCAGTCAGTCAGACACGCGCACGCACACACACACAAAGTCAGTCAGATACGCGCACGCACACACACACCCAGTCAGGTAGATACACACACAGACAGACACAGTCAGTCAGTCGCACGCACCCAGTCAGTCAGTCAGACGCACGCACGCACACAAACAGTCAGTCAGATACACGCGCACACAGTCAGACAGACACTCACAGTCAGGCAGATACTCACAGTCAGTCAGTCAGACACAGGCACTCACACACACAGTCAGACACAGGCACTCACACACACAGCCAGTCAGACACAGGCACTCACACACACAGTCAGTCAGACACAGGCACTCACACACACAGTCAGTCAGACACAGGCACTCACACACACAGTCAGTCAGACACAGACTCACACACAGTCAGTCAGACACAGGCACTCACACACAGTCAGTCAGACACAGACTCACACACAGTCAGTCAGACACAGACTGCACACACACAGTCAGTCAGACACAGACTCACACACAGTCAGTCAGACACAGACTCACACACAGTCAGTCAGACACAGACTCACACACAGTCAGTCAGACACAGCACTCACACACACAGTCAGTCAGACACGCACACACACACACACAGTCAGTCAGACACACACTCACACACACAGTCAGTCAGTCACACTCACACTCACACACACAGTCAGTCACACACACAGTCAGTCAGACAGACTCACACACACACACACAGTCAGTCAGTCACAGACTCACACACACACACACAGTTAGTCAGACACAGGCACTCACACAGTCAGTCAGTCAGACATGCACTCACACAAACAGTCAGTCAGATACACGCACGCACGCACACACACACCCAGTCAGTCAGTCACGCACACACACACACACCCAGTCAGTCAGTCAAGCACACACACACCCAGTCAGTCAGTCACGCACACAACACACACACCCAGTCAGTCTGACACGTGCGCACACACACACCCAGTCAGTCAGACACGTGCACACACACACACACACACACAGTCAGACACGCACACAACACACACACCCAGTCAGTCAGACACGCGCACGCACACACACACAAAGTCAGTCAGATACGCGCACGCACACACACACCCAGTCAGGTAGATACACACACAGACAGACACAGTCAGTCAGTCGCACGCACCCAGTCAGTCAGTCAGACGCACGCACGCACACAAACAGTCAGTCAGATACACGCGCACACAGTCAGACAGACACTCACAGTCAGGCAGATACTCACAGTCAGGCAGATACTCACAGGCAAACAGACACAGACAGACAGACAGACACACACAGTCAGTCGCACACACACACACACACACACACACACAGTCAGTCACACACATGCACACACAGTCAGTCAGTCAGACACGCACGCAAACACACACACACACACACAGTCAGTCAGTCGGACACACACACAAAGTCAGTCAGATACATGCACACACCCAGTCAGGCAGATACATGCACACACCCAGTCAGGCAGATACATGCACACACACATGCACACACACAGTCAGGCAGATACATGCACACACACAGTCAGGCAGATACATGCACACACCCAGTCAGGCAGATACATGCACACACACAGTCAGGCAGATACATGCACACACACAGTCAGGCAGACACAGTCAGACACAGACACACAGTCAGTCAGTTGGACACACACACAAAGTCAGACACAGACACACAGTCAGTCAGTCAGACACACGTACACGAACACACACACACATTCAGCCACGCACGCAGTCAGTCACACGCACACACACAGGTAGTCAATCACACACACACAGTCAGTCAGTCAGACACACACACGCACACGAACACACATGCACACAGTCAGTCAGTCACACACACACACAGTCAGTCAGTCACACACACACACACAGTCAGTCACACACACGTAAGTAAGTAAGTCAGTCTCAGTCAGTCAGTCAGTAGCACACAGTCAGTCAGATACACGAACGCACGCACACAATCAGTCAGTCAGATACACTTACGCACGCACACAATCGGTCAGTCAGATACACGAATGCACGCACACAGTCAGTCAGATACACGAACGCACGCACACAGTCAGTCAGATACACGAACGCACGCACACAGTCAGTCAGATACACGAACGCACGCACACAGTCAGTCAGATACACGAACGCATGCACACAATGTCAGTCAGTCAGATACACGAACGCACGTACACAATCGGTCAGATACACGAACGCACGAACACAATCAGTCAGATACACGAACGCACACAGTCAGTCAGATACACGAACGCACGCACACAGTCAGTCAGATACACGAACGCACGCACACAGTCAGTCAGTCAGATACACGAACGCACGCACACAGTCAGTCAGATACACGAACGCACGCACACAGTCAGTCAGTCAGATACACGAATGCACGCACAGTCAGTCAGTCAGATACACGAATGCACGCACAGTCAGTCAGTCAGTCAGATACACAAACGCATGCCCACAGTCAGTCAGTCAGATACACGAACGCACGCACACAATCAGTCAGTCAGATAAACGAACACACGCACACAATCAATCAGACAGATACACGAACGCACGCACACAATCAGTCAGTCAGATACACGAACGCACACACACAATCAGTCAGTCAGATACACGAACGCACGCACACAATCAGTCAGTCAGATACACGAACGCACGCACACAGTCAGTCAGATACGAACGAACGCACGCACAGTCAGTCAGATACACGAACGCACGCACAGTCAGTCAGATACACGAACGCACGCACAGTCAGTCAGATACACGAACGCACGCACAGTCAGTCAGATACACGACCGCACGCACACAGTCAGTCAGATACACAAACGCACGCACACAGTCAGTCAGTCAGATACACGAACGCACGCACAGTCAGTCAGATACACGAACGCACGCACACAGTCAGTCAGTCAGATACACGAACGCACACAGTCAGTCAGTCAGATACACGAACGCACACAGTCAGTCAGTCAGATACACGAATGAACGCACACAGTCAGTCAGTCAGATACACGAACGCACGCACACAATCAGTCAGTCAGATACACGAACGCACGCACACAGTCAGTCAGATACACGAACGCACGCACACAATCATTCAGTCAGATACATGAACGCACGCACACAATCAGTCAGTCAGATACACGAACGCACGCACACAATCAGTCAGTCAGATACACGAACGCACGCACACAATCAGTCAGTCAGATACACGAACGCACGCACACAATCAGTCAGTCAGATACACGAACGCACGCACACAATCAGTCAGTCAGATACACGAACGCACGCACACAGTCAGTCAGTCAGATACACGAACGCACGCACACAGTCAGTCAGATACACGAACGCACGCACACAGTCAGTCAGTCAGATACACGAATGCACGCACACAATCAGTCAGTCAGATACACGAACGCACGCACACAGTCAGTCAGTCAGATACACGAACGCACGCACACAGTCAGTCAGATACACGAACGCACGCACACAGTCAGTCAGTCAGATACACGAATGCACGCACACAATCAGTCAGTCAGATACACGAATGCACGCACACACATTCAGCCACGCACGCAGTCAGTCACACGCACACACACAGGTAGTCAATCACACACACACAGTCAGTCAGTCAGACACACACACACGCACACACACATGCACACAGTCAGTCAGTCACACACACACACACAGTCAGTCACACACATAAGTAAGTAAGTCAGTCTCAGTCAGTCAGTCAGTAGCACACAGTCAGTCAGATACACGAACGCACGCACACAATCAGTCAGTCAGATACACTTACGCACGCACACAATCAGTCAGTCAGATACACGAATGCACGCACACAGTCAGTCAGATACATGAACGCACGCACACAGTCAGTCAGATACACGAACGCACGCACACAATGTCAGTCAGTCAGATACACGAACGCACGTACACAATGTCAGGTCAGATACACGAACGCACGAACACAATCAGTCAGATACAAACTGACACCAGCCCCACAACGCACACAGTCAGTCAGATAAACGAACGCACGCACACAGTCAGTCAGTCAGATACATGAACGCACGCACACAGTCAGTCAGATACACGAACGCACGCACACAGTCAGTCAGTCAGATACACGAACGCACGCACACAGTCAGTCAGTCAGATACACGAACGCACGCACACAGCAGTCAGTCAGATACACGAATGCACGCACAGTCAGTCAGTCA
>NC_056434.1:78798382-78840882 GCF_018296145.1 Oncorhynchus tshawytscha | reverse complement strand
AAGAAGGCCACGTGGTCATATCAATCACATCTCTTAGCTCAGGGAAGATCAGTGGTTATTTACTAGAATATATAGTAATCAGTTTTACTACTATTCTCATTCTTGCTAGCATTTCACCTCTGCCAGGAAAGATAAGCCTATATTTGACCACAGCAACATGTGACATTTTAAAGGTCTGCTGCTGTTACTGTTATGGTCTAATACAGCAGCCTTTGATAGGTGACAATTAATGTTGAATGATTTAAGTATGAAAGGGGTCAGGTGATTTATGCAAAATTAGTACTTTCAAATATTCTCATTAGTTTCCTTTATGTCATTTGTGTGATGATGGAGAAAACAACTGCTTTCATACAGTGTAGTTTGGTTCCTCCAAAAAGAGGAACAGGTTGAAAAAAAATTCCTCACTCAGCATATGGTGAGCAAAGAGCTGTGATCTGTTATAACCTTGTTGTTTTATACCCAATCCCCATTCAGCCCTACAGTCACTCATTCAAGTCATAATCTCTCTGTTATTAAACAAGTGAACCACGCTGAGTAGGAAGTCCATGGAGGACTAATTAAAATGGCTGCCATGACATGACTAGCATCGGGCTGCTACTGGGTGTGTCTGCAGCCAAGCTGAGAAACATGGACGTGTCAATCACCCACCTGCAGAGCATCCACATCCCCGCACTGCTCCCACCCACCTCCACTGAGCTGGACGTACCGCACAACGTGCAGGTGTCGGCCGTGTTGGGCATCGGCCTGGTCTTCCAGGACACGGGCCACCGCCACGACGCAGAGGTGTGCTCGCTGAGATTGGTTAGTAAGACCTACATCTCGAATGACGTACATTGTTGTCCCATAGGGATATTTAATTTGCAGGGAGGATGACCTACTATAAAATACACAAACTGTTTTGAATCTCATGTCATATCACCATCAGCATCTTAATTAGCATGTGTTATGTCAGCCCTTATAAAGCACATTCTTTTTGGGTGTAGATAGCCTATAGCGTTTGTCACATTTAGAAATGTACCCTTTATGACTTTATAAAATACATTTGATTGACTTTACCATGACATAAGTTAACAAATATTTTTTTTATGTCTGGATCGCTGAAGGGATGCTCAGTCCTAGGAATGTACAACTGAAATTTCAAAATTCTTTCAGGGCGGTAGCTCAATAACCTTCAGCTGTCTTTTTTGCTGACACGTTTTGGAGCAAGCTTAATCCTCAAAGCTACATTTTCTCAAGAAAAAAATAGAAATAAATATAATTGAAGTAAAGCATGTGGTGTTTACTCTTAAACGCGGCGGCAATAAATATCATTGAAGTGAATAGATGATGTTGCATCTTCCTGCAGGTGGTCTGTCAGCACAACCGATTGGCAAACGTACTGCAAATTAAGAAATCATGTGACTAAATAAAATACAAATAAACTATACTATGGAACAGAAAGAAATTGTATAAAGAGTGATAGTAAAATTCTTTGTAGCTCCTTAAATAACAGTTTTGGAAAAAAAGGCTAACTGATGGAGCATTCATTGAATCAGATGGCTCATTTATCACAAAACCCACTGATGTTGCCAACTACTTTTCATGACTTTTTTTTGTTGTCTATCAACAATGACAAGCCACCGGGGTCTGACAACCTGGATGGAAAATTACTGAGGATAATAGCAGACAATATTGCCACTCCTATTTGCCACATCTTCAAGAGTTACTTGTCTAACCGAACAGCGGGTGTTCTTTAACTTCTCTGGGATATGTGGGACGGTAGCGTCCCACCTCGCCAACAGCCAGTGAAATTGCAGGGCGCCAAATTCAAAACAACAGAAATCACATAATTAAAATGACTCAAACATACAAGTATTTTACACCATTTTAAAGAGAAACTTCTTGTAAATCCAGCCACAGTGTCCGATTTCAAATAGGCTTTACGGCGAAAGCACACCAAACGACTATGTTAGGTCAGCACCTAGTCACAGAAAACCATACAGCCATTTTCCAGCCAAGGAGAGGGCTCACAAAAATCAGAAATAGCGATTAAATGAATCACTAACCTTTGATGATATTCATCAGATAGCACTCACAGGACTTCATGTTACACAATAAATGTTTGTTTTGTTCGATAAAGTCCATCATTTATGTCCAAATATCTCCTTTTTGTTCAGTAATCCAAATGCATAATGCTCGATCACTTGTTCAGACGAAATGTCAAACAGGTTCTATCACACTTCGTAGAAACATGTCAAACGATGTATAGAATGAATCTTTAGGATGTTTTTAACATAAATCTTCAATAATGTTCCAACCGGAGAATTCCTTTGTCTTTAGAAATGCAATGGAACGCAGCTACCTCTCTCTTGCGAGCTCGTGATCATGGCACTCTGCTAGACACCTGGTTGAAACAGCTCTCTTTCTATCCCCCTTCACAGTAGAAGCCTCAAACGAGGTTCTAAAGACTGTTGACATATAGTGGAAGCCATAGGAAGTGCAATATGACCCCATAGACACTGTATATTCGATAGGCAATCACTTAAACTACAAACCTCAGATTTCCCACTTCCTGGTTGAATTTTTTTCTCAGGTTTTTGCCTGCCATATGAGTTATACTATACTCACAGACATCATTCAAACAGTTTTAGAAACTTCAGAGTGTTTTCTATCCAAATCTACTAATTATATGCATATTCTAGCTTTTGGGCATGAGTAGCAGGCAGTTTACTCAGGGCACCTTTTTATCCAAGCTACTCAATACTGCCCCACAGTCCCAAATAAGTTAATGGAAGCCTCTCCAACATAATCCAGGTAGAATCCGGAATTCCCCAAGGTAGCTATTTAGGCCCCTTAAAGCTTTAGATCTTTAATAACAACATGCTTTGAGTAAAGCCAGTGTGTCTATGTATGCAGATGACTCAACACTATACACGTCAACTACTACAGCAACTGAAATGACTGCAACACTTAACAAAGAGCTGCAGTTAGTTTCGGAATGGGTAGTAAAGAATAGGTTTGTCCTAAATATTTTCCAAACTAAAAGCATTGTATTTGGGACAAATCATTCACTAAACCCTAAACCTCAACTACATCTCATAATGAATAATGTGTAAATTGAGCAAGTTGAGGTGACTAAACTGCTTGGAGTAACTCTGGATTGTAAACTGTCATGATCAAAACATATTGATACAACAGTAGCTAAGATGGGGAGAAGTCTGTTCATAATAAAGCGCTACTCTGCCTTCTTAACAACACTATCAACAAGGCAGGTCCTACAGGCCCTTGTTTTGTCGCATTGACACTACTGTCCAATAGTGTGGTCAGGTGCCACAAAGAGGGACTTAAGAAAATTGCAGCACGGCTGGCCCTTACAAGTACACAGAGAGCTAACATTGATGGCATGCATCTAATTCTCTCATTGCTGAAAGTGGAGGAGAGATTGACTTCATCACTATTTGTTTTTGTAAGAGGTGTTGAAAGCTGAATGTACTGAGCTGTCTGTTTTTAAAATACTTGCACACAGCTCGGACACCCATGCATAACCCACATGCCACCAGAGGTCTCGTCACAGTCCCCAAGTCCAGAACGGACTATTAGGCAGTGCACAGTACTACATAGAGCCATGACTACATGGAACTCTATTCCACATCAAGTAACTGACGCAAGCAGTAGAATCAGATTTAAAAATAAGGTAAAAATACACATTATGCAACAACAGGGACTGTGAAGAGACACACACACAAAGGTACAGACACTTGCATACACTACCGGTTTTAGAACACCTACTCATTCAAGGGTTTTTCTTTACTATTTGCTACATTGTAGAATAATGGTGAAGACATCAAAACTATGAAATAACACATATGGAATCATGTAGTAACCAAATAAATGTTAAACAAATCAAAATATATTTGAGTTTCTTCAAAGTAGCCACCCTTTGCCTTGATGACATCTTTGCACACTCTTGACATTCTCTCAACCAGCGTTATGAGGTAGTCACCTGGAATGCATTTCTATTGACAAGTGTGCCTATTTAAAAGTTAATCTGTGGAATTTCTTTCCTTCTTAATGTGCTTGAGCCAATCCGTTGTGTTGTGAAAAGATGGGAAGAGTGTACAGAAGATAGCCCTATTTGGTATAAGACCAAGTCCATACTATGGCAAGAACAGCTCAAATAAACAAAGAGTAACAACAGTCCATCATTACTTTAAGACATGAAGGTCAGTCAATCCGGAAAATGTCATGAACTTTGAAAGTTTCTTCAAGTGCAGTTGCAAAAACCATCAAGCGCTATGATGAACTGGCTCTCATGAGGACCGCCACAGGAATGGAAGACCCAGATTTACCTCTGCTGCAGAGGATAAGTTCATTAGAGTTACAAGCCTCAGAAATTGCAGCTCAAATAAATGCTTCACAGAGTTCAAGTAACAGACACATCTCAACATCAACTGTTCAGAGGAGACTGCGTGAATCCGGCCTTCATGGTCGAATTGCTGCAAAGAAACCACTACTAAAGGACACCAATAATAAGAAGAGACTTGCTTGGGCCAAGAAACACGAGCAATGGACATTAGACCGGTGGAAATATGTCCTTTGGTCTGGAGTCCAAATTGGAGATTTTTGGTTCCAACCGCCGTGTGTGAATGGATGATCTCCACATGTGTATTTACCCCGTAAAGCATGGAGGAGGAGGTGTGATGGTGTGGGGTGCTTTTCTGGTGACACTGTCTGATTTATTTACAATTCAAGGCACACTTAACCAGCATCGCTACCACAGCATTCTGCAGCAATATGCCATCCCATCTGGTTTGCACTTAGTGGGACTATCATTTGTTTTTTAACAGGACAATGACCCAACACACCTCCAGGCTCTGTAAGGGCTATTTGACCAAGAAGGAGAGTGATGGAGTGCTGCATCAGAGGACCTGGCCTCCACAATCACCCGACCTCAACCCAATTGAGATGGTTACTACGTGAATCCGTATGTGTTATTTCAAAGTTTATTCTACAATGTAGAAAATAGTAAAAAATAAAGAAAAACACTTGAATGAGTAGGTGTTCTAAAACATTTGACCGGTAGTGTACATTGTGATATTGTTGTGTAGTGGTTTTAAACATTTTGTGTTGTAAATATGTAGTGGTGTAATAATGTTATGATGTACTGTTTTGCAGGAAGTTATCAACTGTACTGCTGTTTATGTAGAGCAGTACAGTACACTTGATACTTCAAAAGGCTGATAAATAAATAGTGTGCGTACACAATGTATCACAAGCCTTCCCTCAGGACTCATCTAAAATACCATATTGTAACCTAATACAGTTGAAGTCGGAAGTTTACACCTCCGACAAATACATTTAAATTCAGTTTTTCACAATTCCTGACATTTAATCCTAGTAAAAATTCCCTGTCTTAGGTCAGTTAGGATCACCACTTTATTTTAAGAATGTGAAATGTCATAATAATGTTAAAGCGAATGATTTATTTCTGCTTTTTTTTTCATCACATTCCCTGTGGGTCAGAAGTTTACATACACTCAATTGGTATTTGGCAGCATTGCCTTTAAATTGTTTAACTTATGTCAAATGTTTCAGGTAGCCTTCCACAAGCTTCCCACAGTAAGTTGGGTGAATTTTGACCTATTCCTCCTGACAGAGCTAGTGTAACTGAGTCAGGTTTGTAGGCCTCCTTGCTCGCACACACCTTTTCAGTTCTGCCCACAGATTTTCTACAGGATTGAAGTCTGGGCTTTATGATGGCCACTCCAATACCTTGACTTTGTTGTCCTTAAGCCATTTTGCCACAACTTTGGAAGTATGGTTGGGGTCATTGTCCATTTGGAAGACCCATTTGCGACCAAGGTTTAACTTCCTGACTGATGTCTTGAGATGTTGCTTCAATATATCCACATCATTTTCCTGCCTCATGATGCCATCTATTTTGTGAAGTGCGCCAGCCCCTCCTGCAGCAAAGCACCCCCACAACATGATGCTGCCACCCCTGTGCTTCACAGTTGGAATGGTGTTCTTCGGCTTGCAAGCCTCCCCCTTGGTCATTATGGCCAAACAGTTCTATTTTTGTTTCATCAGACCAGAGGACATTTCTCCAAAAAGTACGATCTTTGTCCCCGTGTGCAGTTGCAAACCATAGTATGGCTTTTTTTATGGCGGTTTTGGAACCGTGGCTTCTTCCTTGGTGAGCGGCCTTTCAGGTTATGTCGATATAGAACTCGCTTTACTGTGGATATAGATACTTTTGTACCTGTTTCCTCCAGCATCTTCACAAGGTCCTTTGCTGTTGTTATGGGAATGATTAGCACTTTTCGCACCAATGTACGTTCATCTCTAGGAGACAGAACGCGTCTCGTTCCTAAGCGGTTTTACGACTGCGTGGTCCCATGGTGTTTATACTTGTGTACTATTTTTTGTGCAGATGAACGTGGTACCTTCAGCCGTTTTGGAAATTGCTCCCAAGGATGAGCCAGACTTACGTAGGTCTACAATTTTTTTCCTGAGGTCTTGGCTGATTTCTTTTGATTTTTCCCATGATGTCAAGCAAAGAGGCACTAAGTTTGAAGGTAGGCCTTGAAATACATCCACAGGTATACCACCAATTGTCTCAAATTATGTCAATTAGCCTATCAGAAGCTTCTAAAGCCATGACATAATTTTATGGAATTTTCCAAGCTGTTTAAAGGCACAGTCACCTTAGTGTATGTAAACTTCTGACCCACTGGAATTGTGATACAGTGAATTATAAGTGAAATAATCTGTCTGTAAACAATTGTTGGAAAAATTACTTGTCATGCACAAAGTAGATGTCCTAACCGACTTGCCAAAAGTATAGTTTGTTAACAAGAAATGTGTGGTGTGGTTGAAAAACGAGTTTTAATGACTCCAACGTAAGTGTATGTAAACTTCCGACTTCAACTGTAGGTATGACTGACCTGAATGTACCTAGCTCTACATGGTGGTAGGGCATCGAGGCACCCACACCAGTATCAACAGAGAAAAACACAAGTCCTCCAGCTACCAGATCATGGAGAAGTACAAGAAGCAACCAGCAAGAAACCTTTCCTTCCTTGTAGGCCTACTTTCTGTCAGTTGATCCCCATCTAACATATTAACATTTTTCCTGAAGGCACAAAACCATGGTCTAACAGAATACTATGACCAGAGACTTAAGAATGTCCCAAGTGTGGGGGTTTCTGGTCATCAACGTGGACGTCACCTGTCCAAGAGCGACCCTGGCTATGATCTACCTGAAGACCAACAACAGGTGATAATTGATTCCACCACCATCTCATCTTTAGATACCCTTCAACGAAAAGTAATGCCGTGTTCTACTAGATTTGACTCTTCAATCTCCCATCTAATCTTGCATGGTGCCTCACAGAACATCTTGACCCCAGCGCTCCAGCACATAGCTTATAACTGGGGGAAAAAGTCCTTTTGAATCATTTTAGGTTTTTCCTGGTTCTGTTCCCGTATTGGACAATAGGCTCAGGCTTCCATTAACACCTCTTTCTCACCCTCTCATAGGTCTATCGCAGGTTGGCTGAAAGCTCCAGACACCATGTTCCTCCTGGACTGCACTCTGGGTCAGTACAGACCTGCCTTATCTCAGTGTACTCTGGGTCAGTACAGACCTGCCTTATCTCAGTGTACTCTGGGTCAGTACAGACCTGCCTTATCTCAGTGTACTCTGGGTCAGTACAGACCTGCCTTATCTCAGTGTACTCTGGGTCAGTACAGACCTGCCTTATCTCAGTGTACTCTGGGTCAGTACAGACCTGCCTTATCTCAGTGTACTCTGGGTCAGTACAGACCTGCCTTATCTCAGTGTACTCTGGGTCAGTACAGACCTGCCTTATATCAGTGTACTCTGGGTCAGTACAGATCTGCCTTATCTCAGTGTACTCTGGGTCAGTACAAACCTGCCTTATCTCAGTGTACTCTGGGTCAGTACAGACCTGTCTTTCACTGAGTCAAACCCCCGGAGCTCTCCGTCAGTGGTTCCCAACCTAGGTGGGGGGCGCCACATTTCCTTGGGGGTTGCGGGCCCTACTTGATTTGCAACATTTCTGGGATCTTTGATTTCAGCTCATGAAACATGGGACCAACGCTTTACATGTTACGTTAATATTTCTGTTCAGTAAAATGGCTGATCCTGTACACTAACACATTTTAGGTCGTCACTAGCTTCTAAACCCACAGTCATAAACCCCGCCCATTTCTACAATTTCTCTTCTTAAAATTTGATTTTAAACCTGATCTTATTAACCACACTGCTAACCTTATGCCTAACCTTAACTTAAGACCTGAAAGCACATTTTTGTTGCCAATTTGGACTTTGTGGCTGTGGAATCTGACTTTGTGGATATAGAAGCTTGGCACTGTCTCCTCTCCCTCCTCAGACACTGGCTAGGTGTATCATCATGTGCGATGAGATTCTGCCCAACTCGAAAGCAGCAATGTGCCTCCGGTAACTCCCCTCAATATGCACACAAACACCTTGGCTCATTAGACACAAGTCACTGCCAGCACAAACCTCTACTCAGGACCTGTGGTAATAATATTATGAGTTCGGCATCGGGTTCTTAGGGCCAACAGTGTAGATGTCCATAGACATTAGAGGTTGGTTCCAAGGCTCTTAATGTTGTTAGTTAGTCATAATGAATGACATCAGCGCTAATAAGGAAACACGTTTTGGTCCTCAAATGAGGCTTCAGTGCCAAGAGGATGTGACTGGCAACAAGCCTCAGACATTTCCTGCAGCTTGACCAATTTACACATCAACAGTATTAAATTAGTTGGTATCACACAGTTTTTTTTACAACGCTAACACCATATATATTCTTTGTTTTGCATCCACATAATTCAAGAAAACATTGGGAATCCAGTGGTTTCGGAGGTTTTGAACATGAAAACCATAGCGTGACTACAAACTGACTACAAGTTTTCTTAGCTTTCTCAGCATGGCTGGATATAAGAGACAGAGATGGTGTGTTTAGTAACATGAGGATGTGTGGGATGACTCCTGTCCTCAGGCAAGCCCATGACCACATAATTGCTGGATCCTGTATGACTGTGGGATTCCACTTCGCTGGCTCGGCCAACTCTGACGCATTCGACTGCTTGGTAAGAAGCGAACATTTCAAAATAAGTTGGAGTTAATTGGCTAGTTTGTCTGTAACCCTTCTGTTTCTTTCACAGTAAAGTTTCGCAAGGAACTTCATGCAGTGTTTGACATCAGCAACGGCTGTAAGTTGCACTACTCTCATGCTTCTGTCCAATGTAACCATAATGTCCATATAAGGCAATAGAATAAAGTCAAGTTTAAAGTTTGCATCAAAGTCACCACAACCAATTTGCTCTCTCTTCTGCCAGACAGGCCACTTTAACTTACAGATGTGTCTGAGCATGTTGTTGTCCATGGTGATGGCTGGCTCTGGTGACCTGAAGGTGCTGGAGCTCTGCCGCATCCTCCAGAAGAGGACCAGAACTATGACCCACCACATGGCCCTGGGAGGAGGCAGGTGAGACATGTTTCAACCAGCCTCTCCAATGGTTATAGCCTACACAGATATTGCTTGTACTGTCTTTTGCCTAGGTGTTGTACCTTTCACAATGTCATCTGTATTGGTGTAGATTGTATGTTTTGCTACAGACCTAGATAATGGAACAACATTACAGTGGCAAGAAAACATAGGCGAACCCTTTGGAATTACCTGGTTTTCTTTTGATCTGATCTTCATCGAAGTCACAACAATAGACAAACACAGTCTGCTTAAACTAATAACACACAAACAATTATACGTTTTCTTGTCTTTACTGAACACGCCATGCAAACATTCACAGTGTAGGTTGGAAAAAATGTGAACCCTTGGATTTAATAACTGGTTGACCCTCCTTTGGCAGCAATAAACTCAATCAAACATTTTCTGTAGTTGCGGATCAGAACTGCACAATGGTCAGGAGGAATTTTGTACCATTCATCTTTATAAAACTGTTTCAGTTCAGCAATGTTCTTAGGATGTTTGATGTGAACCGCTCTCGAGGTCATGCCGCAGCATTTTACATCAAGTTGAGGTCAGGACTCTGACTGGGCCTCTCCAGGAGGTGTATTTTCTTCTGTTGAAGCCATTCTGCTGTTGATTGACGTCTGTTTTGGGTCGTTGTCCTGTTGCATCACCCAACTTCTGTTGAGCTTCAATTGGCGGACAGATAGCCTTACATTATCCTTTAAAATGTCTTGATAAACTTAGGAATTCATTTTTCTGTCGATGATGGCAAGCTGTCCAGGCCCTGAGGCAGCAAAGCAGCCCCAAACCATGAAACTCCCTCCAAAATACTTTACAGTTGGGATGAGGTTCTGATGTTGGTGTGCTGTGCCTTTTATTTTTCTCCACATAGTGTTGTGTTCCTTCCAAACAACTCAACTGTAGTTTCATCTGTCCACAGAATATTTTGCCAGAAATGCTATGTAACATCCAGATGCAGTTTTGCGAACTTCAGACGTGCAGTAATGGTTTTTTTGGACAACAGTGGCTTCTTCCGTGGTGTCCTCCCATGAACACCATTCTTGTTTAGTGTTTTACGTATCGTAGACTCATCAACAGAGATGTTAGCACGTTCCAGAGATTTCTGTTAGTCTTTAGCTGACACTCTTAAGATTCTTCTGAACTCATTGAGCATTCTGCACGGTACTCTTGCAGTCATCTTTGCAGGACGGCCACTCTGAGGGAGAGAAGCAACAGGGCTGAACTTTCTCCATTTATAGATATTTGTCTTACCGTGGACTGATGAACATCAAGGCTTTTAGAGATACTTTTGTAACCCTTTCCAGCTTTATACAAGTCAACAATTCTTAATCTTAGGTCTTCTGAGATCTCTTTTGTTTGAGGCACTGTTCACATCAGGCAAAGCTTCTTGTGAATAGAAAACTCAAATTCTGTTTTTTTATAGGACTAGGCAGCTCTAACCAACATCTCCAATCTCTTCTCATTGATTGGACTCCAGGTTAGCTGACTCCTGTCTCCGATTAGCTTTTGGAGAAGTCATTAGCCTAGGGGTCCACATTCACATACGAATGTTTAAATTATGTGTTCAATATAGACAAGAAAAAGACAATTTTCTTGCCACTGTATAATGAGATGTGGGAGAGTAGTCCTGTTATGTGAGTGTTCTTCATAACAAATGCAGTTCAAATATCCCAGGCTTACGCAAGCAGTGACTAAGGTGTCTTTTTGTACGTAACAATACTCATTACTGATTCTAAATCTGTCTCGTCCTCAACATTTACTGTACAAACCCTTTGATTTTAGACTTGCCTTATTTTAGGGTGGACAATTTCAGGCCCACATGACTTCAAGGTCGCAATTTGAATGGCCTTATTGTAGTATTCTCAACCTATTCCTGCCATCAACACACACCTGCATCAGGAAAGATTGTAGAGGGGAGCAGACACATGGCGTCTTTATTTCAATCTCTCTCTTGCCCTCTCGCTCTCTCTCGATGTGGTCTGTGGAGAGTGCTTTCATTCTGTGTAGTAACCAATCACCATACAGCCCTGTCAGTCTGGCTCATCATGAAACCTGAAGTGAAACACTTCTCTTCTCATTTTGTGTAGCTACAGAGTTCACCCAGTGAGCCTAGTCAAGGGAATGGTGTGATTGAAACATAGTAATATTGTTTAGGAACACGTTTCTGAAAATGAATTTGAGTGGCGCTAAATCAACAGCTGTTCTCAGTCATTATGTTACTCTACAGTTCAAGATGAGATCAGTGTTCAGTTGACTTTTGCTCTGTATGTTTGTGGGTCTTGTTATCAAGCTGACTCATGTAGTAAATAGTGCTGTTGTTTTCACCTCTGCCTGTAATACACATAGTAAAAACCAGAACATCCCACCCAGCCAGTTCGCTTTATCCGTTGCCATGTAGACTGGATGAGTGTCAGCTCGTGGGTTGAGAACTAATCTCTTCAGCTGGTGTTTTAAGAGGCGGCGAGGCAAACCCCTCACCCACACTAATCTAAACAAGTGATTTCTCTCTCCAAGCCGACACAATGGTTTGAACCAGCCTAAGCACACACTTAACCGAAGCCTTTATCTTTTAAGTAGAGCTTTTATGAGCACAAAGGACGTCAGGTAGATAACAATTCAAAGCAGTTTTGCACAGGCCAAATTCCTAATTTATTCATGGGACCTATTCACAAAAAACTCTATTATGATATGTGCTAACATCAACACTGACTTTGATTTATTGCTATGTCTGAGTCTGACGTAGCACTCTGTTATCCTGTGCTTGTCCTCTTCCAGGTACACTCCAACTCGGCCATCGCTACCTTGCCATGTGCGCTCTACCACCAGTTTCCTGCCCACAGCACAGTTAACCGGTAAGACGTACAATCACTGGAAATACCAACATTTGGTACAGCTTACCAGAGCTCTAAAATAGCATGACAGACAGAGCTCTAAACTAAAGTATCCGACTTTCAATCACCATAATGACTTGGGTGCGGATTCTAAGAATAGCAAGAGGGAGGTGGTGTAACATGAGGAGAGAAGTCCATCAGAGTTTCTACTGACAGTTGTAAAAGTCAATGACCATAATGAGTGGGGTGGTAATTGTCTGGGATGAGTGGTTAAGAATAGTGAGAGAACAGCATATAGACCAGGGCTATTCAACTCTGGCCCTCACAGGCTGAAGTATTGCTAATTTTCTTTTCTACCGGGTAGTTAATTTATCAATTGATTGTAATTGATTAGCCAATGTTCACTTGTCTGGTCAGTTCGTGCCGGTTCTGACTCAGTTGATTAGGAAAGGGTGAAAATCAGCGACGCTTTGGCCCTCCGGGACCTTACTTGGGAGTCCCTGAGGTAAAGTGTGTGTGACCTCCGTTCTCCAGATAACAGTCCCTACGTAACCTAGGTCTCCTGGTGGCAGCTGGGGATGATTAGGTGGCCATGGTGGTATGAGGGCCAGGTTGGGAATTTATCCAGGACACCAGGGTTAACACCCCTACTCTTACAATAAGTGCCATGGGATCTTTAGTGACCACAGAGAGTCAGGACACCGGTTTAACGTCCCATCCTAAAGACGGCACCCTACACAGGGCAATGTCCCCAATCACTGCCCTGGGCCATTGGGCAATTTTTTTTAGACCAGAGGAAAGGGTGCCTCCTACTGGTCCTCCAACACCACTTCCAGCAGCATCTGGTCTCCTGTCCAGGGACCAACCAGGACCAACCCTGCTTAGCTTCAGAAGCTAATGCATGGTGATATGGGATGCAGGGTGATATGCTGCAGTTTCTACTGCTCCATAGTCCAATGGCGGGGATCTTTACACCACTCCAGCCGACATTCGGCATTGCGCATGGTGATCTTAGGCTTGTGTGCGGCTGCTTAGCCCTGGAAACCCATTTCATGAAGCTCCCGACGAACAGTTATTGTGCTGAGGCAGTTTAGAACTCTGTAGTGAGGGTTGCAACCAAGGACAACCGATTTTTACGTGCTACACGCTTCAGCACTTGCCGGTCCCGTTCTGTGAGCTTGTGTGGCCTGCCACCTCGCGGCTGAGCTGTTGTTGCTTGTAGACGTTTCCACTTCACAGTAACAGCACTTACAGTTGACCAGGGCAGCATTTTTAAAATGTATTTATTTACCCCAATTCTGTGAGATCCAATTGGTAGTCAGTCTTGTCCCATCGTTGCAACTCCAGTATGGACTCGGGAGAGGCATAGGTCGAGAGTCATGCTTCCTCTGAAACATGACTCTGAAACACGACCAACCCGGAAGCCAGCCGCACCAATATGTCGGAGGAAACACCTTCCAACTGGTGTCAGCGTGCATGTGCCCGGCCTGCCACAGGAGTCGCTAAGGCGCGATGGGACAAGGACATCCCGGCTGGCCAAACCCTCTCCTAACTCGGAAGACGCTGGGCCAATTGTGCGCCGCCTCATGGGTCTCCCGGACACGGCCGGCTGTGACACAGTCAGGGATCGAAACCGGATCTGTAGTGACGCCTCTAGCACTGCGATGCAGTGCCTTAGGCCACTGAGCCACTCGGGAGGCCCCAGGGCAGTAGTTTGACGAACTGACATGTTGGAAAGCTGGCATGTTTAAAGTCACTGAGCTCTTTAGTAAGGCCATTCAACTGCCATTGTTTGCCTATGGACTTTGCTCTACGGGTGTGGCTGAAATAGGGGTGTCCACATACTTTTGTATATTTAGTGTGTAATGGCTGTGTTTGTGTGTTCATTTCTTCAATGTCTTCAGATCATAGGGGACTCTGTTATGAGGAGATTACAGCTGAACTGATGCCCCCCACCATGTTGCCTGAGCTGCAGCTCCTCAATAAGGTCAAATGAAATGTAAACATGCTACAAAGTCATTCTGCTAAGCAGGATGGTCCATGTTAAAATGGAGATTTGTTAGAAAGTGAGTAATGCAATGTGTCCATGTATGCAATTGATACGTTTTTCTCCCTTCCTCTTTACAATACAGTACAGAGAAAGGGCAGTTAGGATGATCAAACTCCGCTATTTCAAGAAAATCATAGGATCTTTTTCCTATTGTTTTCAAACTAAATGTTTAAAGATGAATGGCTGACCTACTTGTTTTAATGCGGTTACAGATTCAAGTAAAAGGACCATTGATACTGGAAACTGTCCATAGACCTGAAGTAAAGGAACTCCACATCTTGAGTAAGTCCACCACTTGTATGTTTGTGAACATTTCTGTCCCAATGTTCAGATTCATATCATGAAATCTCAGTGGGTGATAACTTATCAGGGCCATACTCTTTGGTGTGAGTTTGTGATGTTCTGCAATAATGGTTGTTAATGGCAGCACATATTGTTTTGTGGGGCTGGGAATTACTAGGGACCTCACAATATGATATCAACAACAATACTTAAGTGCCGATACAATTCTCACGATTCTGTACGTATTGCGATTCAATACTGCAACGTTATTGAGATTTGATGTTTCAAAACAATCAGCTCACCATATATATATATATATATGTATTCTGCAGAGGGACGAGAGAAAACAGGTTTTGACCAGTCAGGTAAAAATCAAAGTGCTGAAACCATGTTGGCTTGCTATTTAAAAAGATGGAAAACAAGCTATAGGATGAAAAACACCTGCATTTTTTGGGCAGGTACAGCCAACTAGCGCTAGCTAACACTATCTAGCAAAAATATTATATAAATAAAAAAATATTTGTTTTAAATTACAAGTCAAAGTTTCACTATGTCATTCAAAATAATAGTGATATGTAACTATAGATTTTTCCAATATCACTATTCTTTTTTTCCATCCTAACGTGATCTAGAATTGACTCATTTCTTCTATATGTGTGTTGTAGGTCCATTCTGTCTAGAGATGGGGTTCTGTATCTGAAGCTAGGGCCCTATAAGGTCGACCTTCTGGACTGGAATGATCTATTATCCCCCGTCGTCGTCAACAGGAGCTCAGAAGTCCGCACATTCAAGGTACAAACATCCTGGTCCTCTGTTTACACAAAACTGGACTGACTGGACACCTTTTAACTAGTTACATGTCATCATGTACTTCATCAGTACTACTTCAGTACTACATATTGGATATTGGCTACATAGAAGATTCAATGATACTTAGAGTACAAGCATAACTTTGTCAACATGGCATGTTGCATATACCAGTACACATTTATTTCATTAGTATGTTAAGGTTGCAAAACTTGAACCACTGAAAATGAAATCAATGAACTATCAACACATAGCTAGCATAATGAGTCTCGAACATCCGTGTTGGCCAGTCAGAAAGAAGCATGAATGAGACATTTAGATATTGATACTGATATAATCCCAGTATAGCACAGAGTAGTGCACATGACATCACTGTGGGGCGGCAAAACAACCAATATGTCTTGACACTATGTGTGACAGAATATTTCCCTGTGAGCCTACCAGCCTACGGTCCAATAGCCTTTTAGTCAACATGTCTCCTGTCCCACTAGATGCAATAACTCATTGGAAACCGTCAAGTGCCTCCATCAGGCACGATCAGCAGACCTTGTTGTTGTAGCAGTTATTCTTTCTCCCACAGCCAGAGGCCATCTCGACCTTCCCCTCCGACGCTGCCTTGGTCTCCTTCGCTGAATACTTCTGTAAAGCCTTGGAAGGCATGAGACACGTTGATTAGCAGAGTGGATGCTATGTGATGCAGCTGCAACTTAACGTTGTAACACAGAGCCAACATTGAGGGTTTAAATTAGACTTAAATACTGCCTATGTCGCTCCCCTTGTGAATCCATTTGTTAATCACTTGAATCCCATTTCCACCAGGTAGATATCACTATATGTAATTGGACATGTGGAATATTTATTTTTGAATACACTGTGAAATTGAAGGAGATTGGTTCTAACCTTTAGCTCAGGATTTGATTGCAATTATTGAAACACCCCTACTGTCCTATTTTATAATTCCACAGTTTCTGTTTCTGATTGTTCAATTGATAAGCACTCACTGAATGGAGCTTCTATTTACTGTTGCACTGAATGGAGCTTCTATTTACTGTTGTTGCACTGAATGGAGCTTCTATTTACTGTTGCACGGAATGGAGCTTCTATTTACTGTTGTTGCACTGAATGGAGCTTCTATTTACTGTTGTTACACTGAATGGAGCTTCTATTTACTGTTGCACTGAATGGAGCTTCTATTTACTGTTGTTGCACTGAATGGAGCTTCTATTTACTGTTGTTACACTGAATGGAGCTTCTATTTACTGTTGCAGGGCAGGGTCCTGCAACACAGACTGAGGCAGGAGGCACAGGGCAGGGTCCTGCAACACAGAATGAGGCAGGGGGCACAGGGCAGGGTCCTGCAAAACAGACTGAAGGAGGGGCAAAGGGCAGGGTCCTGCAACACAGACTGAGGCAGGGGGCACAGGGCAGGGTCCTGCAACACAGACTGAGGCAGGGGGCAAAGGGCAGGGTCCTGCAACACAGACTGAGGCAGGGGGCAAAGGGCAGGGTCCTGCAACACAGACTGAGGGGGAAAAGGGCAGGGGCAGACTGAAGGGGGCAAAGGGGGTCCTGCAACACAGACTGAGGCAGGGGGCAAAGGGCAGGGTCCTGCAACACAGACTGAGGCAGGGGGCAAAGGGCAGGGTCCTGCAACACAGACTGAGGCAGGGGGCACAGGGCAGGGAGCTGCTGTTCATCTGCCTGACATGAAGAACTCAGCCGATGGCACCCTGGACTGTTGGCTCACTGGTGAGAGGTCTCAACCCAGTGGGAGGGGCACATCTACTGGAGAATGGACTGTTAACAGATCCCTTTGAATGAACTGTACAATAATATATTAGCCTGACCGTACAGTTTGTACCAGTGTGCACCTGTAATGTGACACACATTTCCCATCAGTGGGACTGGACGTGTCAGAACCAGTCTTTGGGTGTGAACTGTAATGACATGGGAAACATGGAACGTTATGAATGGCTTGGCAACAATCGTTAGCAAACTGATTATGTGATGCTGTTACATGAAGAATACTCACAGGTCCATCCATGAATGCAGCTAACCTCGTTGGATCTGACGTGTGTGAACCCCCCCACACTCCACAGATAACAGCCATGTGTTGAGGACATACATATGGCCAGTCCCTACTGAGGGGACATGCTGTCCAACATTCTAGCCTGCTTTCTGGTCTAACACTATACCCTGCCTCAGGAAGATGTCTGCCACACACCTGGAAGTTAAACAACTGTTAACTAAATATTGTGGTTAGATGTACTTTTAGTTTGATCCTAACATGTGTCGCTTTGGTGGTCTGTCTTATTGCTGACTGGCTTCATGTCTCGTGTGAATGTTATGACTGACTTGGTCGCATTCATCTCTTAACTCTGCTGGTCTCTCTCGTGTCGTTCCTCTGCTCATCTTTCATTTTCACAGGAAGTTCATCGTTCCCTGAGCTCCTGTTGAAGTTGTCAGCTGTGCATCCCTGTACAAGCCTTGCTGCGCCTGGGCCCTCTCCTCATGGGGACTGCAAGCTTCAGGACTGGACAACAGGCCTGTTGAAATTACCTGACCTTTGACCTCTAACCATGGTCTCCTACTTTACCTTGGTCTTGACCCAGAAGGGTCCCTCTGCCTGCACTGCTTGTTGCAGCTCACAAGAAATGGACCTGATATTATATTAAATATCATTGTAAAAGCTTTCTTGATACAGATTGTATGTCAAATGTTTATACTGTACCTGTATTCCATATAAAATAATACAGTAAATAAAAATTTATTTGAGACTTGTGTAAGTGACCTAGAATTTAAAGGTAACTATTAGCTAACATAGTGGATGTGGATGACCAATAACTTTCGGCATTGCACATTATCACTAGTACCCACTTCCATCTACATGTTGTTTTGGCTAACTTTCGGTGTTGTGGTGTTGCCATTTTGTATTTTTAAATGACGAGCCATTTCAGCACAGCATGCAGTCTAGGCTGCCATCTCAGTTATTATTATCTCAGAAAAGATGTTCTGCTCTCTCACATATTAATTCTGTTTCTGCGGTATGTGTTGGGAGGTACTGCGTGGGCTGTGGCGCAACGGAATGCATCGGCCTGAGCTGTGATCTAACACCTCTGGGAACATTCCACAGAAAAATGGAAAACATCCTGCAACAGATACCACACCCACCTCACCCCATACCAAGCTCCGTTGGCTTCTATTGGCCTTGTATATCCAAATAGCTCTGTGTCCTCCACTTGACCATGAATGGTTATACAGGCCTTTATCTGTGTCCCCAATGGTATACTGTCAGGCCCTAAAATAACTATTTAAGTGAACAGCTTTTTTGTGGCATCTTTAGGACCAATTGACATGAAAGGTACACACAGATGTGGCAGATGGATTGCAAACATACCACATTCACTGGAATGCTGTCATGTGGTTGAGCGACATTAGACAGACACGCACACACAGGAAAGTATTTGATTTTGCGAGGAGGGAGAACTGTCAAAGTTAACTTAGAAAGGTGGAGTGGTGCAATTCTAATGTGGCTAACTAACTAATTCTCTGGTCGTTTTCTATACAATATAATTTAATAGTGTTTTGGAACATGGTGTATCTGCTGTCAACAGCCAAGTGAAGTGAATAACTGCAAGTTCTCTGAGGAGGTAGCAACCAGTTCCCAAGCTGGCACAAAGTGGCAGAAATAACTATTTTTTCTGTAGGAAGCATGACACTGCCATTTGGTTTGTTCTTCTATGGACATCCAGGAAATGTGTACAGAATCCACAACTTCACATTCCAAAACATCCATTCATGATATTTTACTGATCAATGGTCAACCGGAACTGTATAGAGTGTGGGTGTAGAAGTATTCATCCGTTTATGACCTTCAAAGCCGATGCCTTTAATAAGCTTGTGGGAGGGAGCCAGCGCTCTAGGGAGCGGGCTGTTTCCGCAATAAAGCGTTCTATGAATGTCATACTGGTACACACCCTCTGGTCCTGGAGGTTCCCACGTCCTAAATCAACATTGAAATAGGACCAGTATGTACATTGAAATAAGACAAAACAAACAAATGAAAAATGCTTCTTCATCCTTAATGTGTTTGTTTTTTGAAAGTTTCATTAAAACAATGTATGCAGAAAGAGAAACAATTTCCTGTTTTGAAATACATATGTATTGATTAAAGTTGTCTTAGTGCATACATATGTATATAACCGTACATCTGTGTACCAACAGACATATTTGGAATTGAAATTTTGTCAATTAATATTTGGATATTTGAATGTCAAAAGTTGTTAGTTCGTGGAGTGAGGTGGGTGTGACCAACTGCGAAAGAAAGTGTCACAGTTCAACTCCAAAGCTATGAATGACTGCAGAACTGCAAACGCCTAGTGTTCTTGTACATGAAGAGGCAGGACTGAGATACGTTAGGGACACTGCTTGGTCCGTTTTAGGACTTTTGCCAGCGTCGAAATAACTTTTGGTCAACAATTAATCATTCAACCAACTTGTTCCTGTGCTCGCGCAAACCAGAAATCTTCTGCACTACTTATAATAATGGGTAAGTAGTGATTACATACGAAATAACCTATTTGATTTGTTTTAGTCAGTGACTTGACATAAAAAAAATATAGATATAACGAATATTTGACATATTAGAGTTTGAGGAAGCCCTACAGTAATACTTTAATGGAAATATAAGTACATACAAGGGCCTATTAGGGTGCAATTAAATGGGTGCAAAAAGACTAATTATGTACATATATTCATGGATACATTTTAACGATAACTTCCCTCTGAAATTTACATTTCGGGAAGTGAAGCAAGTTTGAAGCTGGCTGATAAAAAATGTAAAAAAATGGAGACTACGAAGCGCTCATGCGTAAAGGGACGGTTTACAAAGATAAGGGAAGTATGCGGTGTCAGCGTGAGATAGAAGGCTTGCTTCCTGTTCCTTTTTGTATTAAAAAAAAACTTAAGTGTGAGACTTCAAAATCTTGTAGTCTTTGAACCGTTGGAAATCTTACAACGCCATTTGGAGAACTGCCTTATTGCGCACGTAACGCACATTTCATACTTCCATCCAAATATGAACATAATGCGTGCTCTTTAACTACATTTATATGGGGCCAAGGTTTGTGGTGAGACTACAGTTCCAGTCACATACTTTCATTGCGGAGTGACAAGAAGATAGGGGGCGTGAGCTAACTAGAATGCAGCACTTGTTTTACTACCCTACTACATCCCAAGTTTACTGTAGACTGACAGGTATGGTTCATTGCCACTGTATCCTATATCCAAAGTTTACTGTAGACTGACAGGTATGGTTCATTGCCACTGTATCCTATATCCAGAGTTTACTGTAGATGGACAGATATGGTTCATCACAGATATAAACGACTGGAAGAGGTGAATGCAAACCCCCCTCTGTCCCATTCACCTCTGCTCAGATTGGACAGGAGATGACAGGTTGCCGCTAGTTAAAACATTTCCAGGAGGCTTAAGCACTTCAGTGTTACATTTACTCTACAACTCAAAACTCTGTATTTTCCCTAGCCTGAATGAACCAATTTTCTGTCTCAGATTTAGTACTCTGGGACTTCCCTCTCTCTCTCATATCCATTCATGTGGTTTAAGTCTGGCTCAGTTAGCTCGCTACATTCATCTGATAAACTGTGAATAGAACAGTAATTTCACAGGATAGAGGTCATGGTCCAGAAGACTGTCTATCTTTCTGTTCTTGTGGAGCTCTGGTCACTGCATTGAACGAGGTATGGTAGTAGGTACCAGGCTCACCGGTTTGAGTGTGAACTGCAATGCTGCTGGGTTTTTCACGCTCAACAGTTTCCTGTGTGTATCAAGAATGGTCCACCACCCAAAGGACATCCAGCCAATTTGACACAACTGTGGGAAGCATTGGAGTCAACATGGGCCAGCATCCTGTGGAACGTTTTCGAAACGCTTTCGACACCTTGTAGAGTCCATGCCCCGGCGAATTGAGGCTGTTCGGAGGGCGAAAGGGGTTCAACTCAATATTAGGAAGGCGTTCCTAATGTTTTGTGCATTCAGTGTATATGGTTAACAGTGAAGGCTTGCAACTAAAACCTAGTTTTGTAATGGTAAGTCAGTTTACAATGGTATCTATCCCAGTCTGTTTTTAGTCAGAGGGACTGGTTTCCAGTAAGAACCTGACATTGTACGGCAGAAGAGAAGAGGAAGTGGTGGCCTTGACACTTGCATTCATTAAAACAACATGTGTAGTGTTGAAATGGCAGTTGGAGTCTGAACTCATTTGGTTTTAGTATTGTGCTCCAAACTGGTATTAAGACTCGTGGTGCAATAGAGATTGTAATATTCACAACTTGAATAAAGCTAATGTTGAGTGCACTGAGTTTAATTTGTCTACAGTTATGGAGAAGAGCAATAAAAAAGGATTGTCCAATAGATATTCATAAAAGTTGATGAAGTGATAGCAGATTGACATCCTTAAAATCATACTTCGGAAACGTACTGAAATCTATTTGAATGAAAATGTATTCAGCTCTATAAAGCTGTGAAGAGCTCATATCCACCTGGTGATGCGCCATCGGCTACATTCATTAGATTACATTAGGTTTTAGTGCCATCTAGTGAACATTTTGAGAGACGTTAGCTTTAGCCTTTCCACAGTTTTGTAGGGTTATGTCTCTGTCTCAAGGTGGCACTGTTTTCACAATAACCATAGAAGAGGTTTTCCAATAGTGATGTGAGAGCACCTCACTAAGGTCAAATAAAAATGGATAATGACACACGTTGTTGTTCCCACGAACACAAACCTTTTCTCGGTTACTAACTAAAAGGTAAATTGATACTTTAGTCCTTTCTCAAAACTGTCGATACAAGTCTAGATGAAAATGTAACTACCTTGATAACATTTTATTGTACTGAGCCCTGTGACATTGTGTTGCAAATCTAGTAACTGGTATACCAGTATCAACATGGTTCAGGTCAAAGGTCATCCTCAGATTCTGGCTGGCTCTCATTCAGGAGAATATGGGAAGTGTGCCATGAAGACACACCCAACATCCTTGTCTGTCTGAATGCTTCCTGCCTCCCTGCCGGACGGACTGTGATGGGTAGGGCTAGTGAGCTGCTCTATTCTCTCTGTCCCCTCTAGGATTAGAGGATGTTGACTGGTTGTTTTGTGTCAGATAGAAGTATTGACAGGCATTTTCTCAGCAGTGAGAAAGTGTTTCACACTGTCGATTTTTATAATGAGGACAGAGACACAGCTGTTGGCCTACGCTGGTCTAATTGTCCTGACAAGGACATTGTGTGTGTGTGTATTCAGTATGCACCTGAGGGATTTCAGTTCTCTCTTGCTGTGTGAAACGGATCAACCTAACACATATTAGACATACAATTCTTATTGGCCAGTAATGCTGTTGGCAGGTGTGTAGTTTTACTTTAAGCTACAGACTACAGTGATGTAAAATGTGTCAGGGGAGACTAATGTAGACACATGGTCGACTAGGGCTGTAACCATTATGGAATTTTGGGTAACAATTAATTGTCATACAATTGACCACGGTTATTGTCATAATTATCTGTTTTTTTAATGCAAAAAGAATGCATCTGAAAATTAGCTACAATATACTTAATGAATACAACACAGCTTTGGTGACACTCCATCTCAAAAACGAATGATTTTGACCAGTTGGAACTTTTGGGAACTAAGCTTTTCCTCCCGACCATTCCGTTCTACTCATAAAATAATGACTAACTTTAACCTCTTCATGTTAAAATGAAAAACTGCCTTTGGGGAAACTATATTCTTGAGAGAAAAAAAATCTCTGAGAGGTATAGTGGAGGAGACCCTCAAATTATTCTAGCTCAGGGAGGGATGTCGACCATAAGGCTGGCACAATGACCATGGGGGGGGGGGTGCTAGGATAACACTAGCACCCTGTTATGAACAACTCTCATCGTTGGTGGTCAGACACACTGCATCACCCAAATAGTAGTGTACAGTAGTGTAGTAGTAGTAGTAGTAGTACAGTAGTAGTAGTAGTAGTAGTAGTAGTACAGTAGTGTTTTTTTTTATGTCTGGACTGTGAAGTTAGGGTTGGAGGGAAAATGTAATGCATGCAGACTCGCCCCCACATGTCAGACATTGAATAATTAAGCACACAATGAAGAATCAGTCTGAGACCTGGCTGAGAACCAACTCTGTTTAGACTAGAATAGTACTAATCTTGACTCAGTTCCTTTCCTGACTCACAACTTAACCCACAACTCCTGCAGGGCTGTAGAACGGTCCTCGGCTCTGCATTTGATGTCTCTACATTTTATGTAGAGACATATCAAATGCAGATCCGAGGACCATTCATTCAAAGTTGCCACTCTCACATCAGTCTTCCTGTAATTCCAGCGTTTTCGGTTTCCCGTGATGGAATGGCTTATTGGCTGTGTGGGTGTGTGACAGAGTATATCTGGTGGAAATATATCTGCTTCCGTAGCAACATGACCGACTCATCTAGGATTGACTCATCTCAGTTGCAAAAGGCCCTTCCTGTGTACCAGACGACAAGCACATTTACAGAAGTACAGAAATAGCTCCTTCTCAAGCCACAAAAAAGTGTTTTTAATTTGTCAAAATGAGCCTCTTACAAATAGCATGCTTGTGTAATTTGACAGTTTAAAAAAATATATATACGGTACCAGTCAAAAGTTTGGACACACCTACTTATTCAAGGGTTTTTCTTTATTTTTACAATTTTCTCTATTGTAGAATAATAGTGAAGACATAACAACTATGAAATAACACATATGGAATCATGTGGTAACCAAAATAGTGTTTTAAAAAAAGAAAATAAATGTTAGATTTTAGATTCTTCAAAGTAGCCACCCTTAGCCTTGATGATTGCTTTGCACACGCTTGGCATCCTCTCAGCCAATTTCATGAGGTAGTCACCTGGAATGCATTTAAATGAACAGGTGTGCCTTGTTAAAAGTACATTTGTGGAATTTCTCTAATTAATGTGTTTGAGCCAATCAGTTGTGTTGTGACAAGGTAGGGGTGGTATACAGAAGATAGCCCTCTTTGGTAAAATACCAAGTCCACATTATAGCAAGAACATCTCAAATAAACAAAGAGAAATTACAGCCCATCATTACTTTAAGACATTAAGGTCAGTCAATCCGGGAACATTTCAAGAACTTTGAAAGTTTCTTCAAGTGCAGTCGCAAAACCCATCAAGAGCTATGATGAAACTTGCTCTCATGAGGACCACCACAGGAAAGGAAGACCCAGAGTTACCTCTGCTGCAGAGGATAAGTTCATTAGAGTTACAAGCCTCAGAAATTGCAGCCCAAATAAATGCTTCACAGAGTTCAAGTAACAGACACGTCAACATCAGCTGTTCAGAGGAGACTGTGTGAATCAGGCCTTCATGGTTGAATTGCTGCAAAGAAACCACTACTAAAGGTCACCAATAAGAAGAAGACGAGACTTGCTTGGGCCAAGAAACACCAGCAATGGGCATTAGACCGGTAGAAATCTGTCCTCTGGTCTGATGAGTCCAAATTGGAGATTTTTGGTTCCAACCACCATGTCTTTGTGAGACGCAGGGTAGGTGAACAGATAATCTCCGCATGTGTGGTTCCCACCGTGAAGCATGGAGGAGGAGGTGTGATGGTGTGGGGGTGCTTTGCTGATGACACTATCTGTGATTTATTTAGAATTCAAGGCACACTTAACCAGCATGGCAACCACAGCATTCTGCAGCGATACGCCATCCCATCTGGTTTGCGCTTAGTGGGACTACCATTTGTTTTTCAACAGGGCAATGACCCAACACACCTCCAGGCTGTGTAAGGGCTATTTGACCAAGAAGGAGAGTGATGGATTGCTGCATCAGATGACCTGGCCTCCACAATCACCAGACCTGGTTTGGGATGAGTTGAACCGCAGAGTGAAGGAAAAGAAGCCAACAAGTGCTCAGCATATGTGGGAAATCCTTGAAGACTGTTGGAAAAGCATTCCAGGTGAAGCTGGTTGAGAGAATGCCAAGAGTATGCAAAGCTGTCATCAAGGCAAAGGGTGGCTACTTTGAAGAATCTAAAATATATTTTGATTTGTTTAACTTGTTATGGCTGCAATCCCGTTAACGGGATAATAGTCATCAACAACCGCTGAATAGCATAGTTCTACATTCAATAAATATTACTAAAAATATTTATATTCATGAAATCACAAGTGCAATATAGGAAAACGCAGTGTAGCCTTTTGTTAATCCACCTGTCGTGTCAGATTTTGAAATGGTGCTTTACAGCGAGAGCAATCCAAGCGTTTGTGTAAGTTTATCGATCGCTCGACAAAACATTAAGTACACTTAGCATCAAGTAGCTCCGTCACGAAAATCAGAAAAGCAATCAAATTAATCGTTTACCTTTGATCTTCGGATGTTTTCACTCACGAGACTCCCAGTTACACAATAAATGTTCCTTTTGTTCCATAAAGATTATTTTTATATCCAAAATACCTCCGTTTGTTTGGCGCGTTATGTTCAGAAATCCACAGGAAAGAGCGGTCACGACAACGCAGACATATTCCAAATAGTTTCCGTAATGTCCACAGAAACATGTCTAATGTTTTTCATAATCAATCCTCAGGTTGTTTTTAAAATATATAATTGATAATATATCAACCGCAACGGTCTTGTTCAGTAGGGGAGGGAACGGCAATGTCTGCCCAAACTCTGTTGCGCGAGCAAAACTCATGCGAACACTTGACGCGATGTTATCGTTCTGGCTCATTTTTCAAAATAAAAGCCTGAAACTATGTCTGAAGACTGTTGACACCTTGAGGAAGCGATAGGAAAAGGAATCTGGTTGATATCCCTTTAAATGGAGCAAAGGGAGGCTATGGAACATGGAGTTTTCAAAATAGGAGCCACTTCCTGGTTTGATATTCCTCAGGTTTTTGCCTGCAATATCAGTTCTGTTATACTCACAGACAATATTTTGTCAGTTTTGGAAACTTTAGAGAGTTTTCCATCCAATACTAATAATAATATGCATATATTAGCAACTGAGACTGAGGAGCTGGCCGTTTACAATGGGCACCTTTTCATTCAAGCTACTCAATACTGCCCCTGCAGCCATAAGAAGTAAACACTTTTTTTGTTACTACATGATTCCATATGTGTTATTTCATAGTTTTATGTCTTCACTATTATTCTATAATGTAGAAAATAGTAAAAATAAAGAAAACCCCTTAAGTGAGTAGCTGTGACCAAACGTTTGACTGGTACAGTCTATATACACTGCTCAAATAAATAGGGAACACTTAAACAACACAATGTAACTCCAAGTCAATCACACTTCTGTGAAATCAAACTGTCCACTTAGGAAGCAACACTGATTGACAATAAATTTCACATGCTGTTGTGCAAATGGAATAGACAACAGGTGGAAATTATAGGCAATTAGCAAGACACCCCCAATAAAGGAGTGGTTCTGCAGGTGATGACCTAAGACCACTTCTCAGTTCCTATGCTTCCTGGCTGATGTTTTGGTCACTTTTGAATGCTGGCGGTGCTTTCACTCTAGTGATCGCATGAGACGGAGTCTACAACCCACACAAGTGGCTCAGGTAGTGCAGCTCATCCAGGATGGAACATCAATGCGAGCTGTGGCAAGAAGGTTTGCTGTGTCTGTCAGCGTAGTGTCCAGAGCATGGAGGCGCTACCAGGAGACAGGCCAGTACATCAGGAGACATGGAGGAGGCCGTAGGAGGGCAACCACCCAGCAGCAGGACCGGTACCTCCGCCTTTGTGCATGGAGGAGCAGGAGGAGCACTGCCAGAGCCCTGCAAAATGACCTCCAGCAGGCCACAAATGTGCATGTGTCTGCTCAAACGGTCAGAAACAGACTCCATGAGGGTGGTATGAGGGCCCGACGTCCACAGGTGGGGGTTGTGCTTACAGCCCAACACCATGCAGGACGTTTGGCATTTGCCAGAGAACACCAAGATTGGCAAATTCGCCACTGGTGCCCTGTGGTCTTCACAGATGAAAGCAGGTGCACACTGGGCACATATGACAGACGTGAGAGTCTGGAGACGCCGTGGAGAACGTTCTGCTGCCTGCAACATCCTCCAGCATGACCGGTTTGGCGGTGGGTCAGTCATGGTGTGGGGTGGCATTTCTTTGGGGGGCTGCACAGCCCTCCATGTGCTCGCCAGAGGTAGCCTGACTGCCATTAGGTACCGAGATGAGATCCTCAGACTCCTTGTGAGACCATATGCTGGTGTGGTTGGCCCTGGGTTCCTCCTAATGCAAGACAATGCTAGACCTCATGTGGCTGGAGTGTGTCAACAGTTCCTGTAAGAGGAAGGCATTGATGCTATGGACTGGCCCGCCCGTTCCCCAATTTTTGTGTGATTTTGTTGTCAGCACATTCAACTATGTAAAGAAATAAGTATTTAATAAGAGTATTTCATTCATTCAGATCTAGGATGTGTTATTTTAGTGTTCCCTTAATTTTTTGGAGCAGTGTATATTCCTGCACATCAGGAAATGCAAACTTATAGTGTATTCAAGGTTGAAAAAGGCTTCTACAGTTTCCACTTTACAATTTCAGACTTGATTTGCACATACACAAATGTCCATGAATTATAATCCACACTGTATTTCACATTTTCCTGTTGCTGCAGGTGTATTTCTCGTCTGTGAGAAACTGGTCAAATGAAGATCACATATCTGTATGTGACTTTACATATAGTATAAGCTCATCCATGACAGAGCAATATCTATTGAAACACAGGATTCACCATGCACATAACTTAAGAGACCAGAAACAACAGGGATATGAGTCAACAGTTAGATTCTGTGGTGAGATGACTGTGTAGAGTGACATTCTGGATATCTTTGTCTTATTGTCATGGGTATTGGTTAGGGACTACAATCATGCACTCAAAATGTCCACCTTATATCTGCTAGTGGTAGAATGCCAGGTATGTTTTTATGAGTTGTCTTCCCTTCTAGAATCATTTCTGGTGTAAGGTGATTAGTGCAACAACAGTAATCAGATCACAACCCTTTCTGTTGAATTAGAAGTCAGCATTTAAAAAAAGTTCACGTTGACTTGAGTGGAAACAGCCAAACCCCCCTATCCTCCTACACGCAGCAACACTGAGCAAGCATTTCTCAGTCATAATGTCTCTCCAGTTTCCCTTTGATGTGTAAAATATACTTCTTTGTACACATACACTGAGTGTACACAACATTATGAACGGCTGCTCTTTCCATGACATAGACTAACCAGGTGAAAGTTATGATACCTTTTTAAATCTACTTCAACCAGTGTAGATGAATGGGAGGAGACAGGTTAAAGAAGGATTTTTAAGCCTTGAGACATGGATTGTGTATGTGTGCCATTCAGAGGGTAAATGGGCAAGACAAAAGATTTAAGTGCCTTTGAACGGGGTATGGTAGTAGGTGCCAGGCGCACCGGTTTGTGGCAAGAACTGCAACGCTGCTGGGTTTTTCACACTCAACAGTTTCCCGCGTGTTTCAAAAATAGTCCACCACCCAAAGGACATCCAGCCAACTTGCCACAACTGTGGGAAGCATTGGAGTCAACATGGGCCAGCAGCCCTGTGGAATGCTTTCGACACCTTGTAGAGTCTTTACCCAGATAAATTGAGGCTGTTCTGAGGGCAAAGGGGGGTCTGATTAAAACAAGCCATGGCAGTGTTCTGTCCTGTATGTATTAATATACTGTAGCCTGTGTGTGTGGAATGTTACGTCCACCAGCGTGGGAACTGCAACAGAGGAAGTGTCTGTTTACAAAGGAGCTCCTCAGTTCCCATGGACCCCTCTGGAGGAGAGCCTGGAGGGTTGATCAGCCGCACTGGCCTGGGATACTGGTGATACGGATGTATAACATGTAACATGACCAGAGTGTCTGTAGTCTGGGATACTGATGTATAAGATGACCAGAGTGTCTGTAGTCTGGGATACTGATGTATAACATGACCAGAGTGTCTGTAGTCTGGGATACTGATGTATAACATGACCAGAGTGTCAGTAGTCTGTGATACTGATGTATAACATAACCAGAGTGTCAGTAGTCTGTGATATTGATGTGTAACATAACCAGATCATCAATGGTCTGGGATACTGATGAATAATGGCCAAAGAGTCAATCTCCTCCTGTACTCTACTATCATGAGACACTAGTATGAGGTTATCGCTACAACGGAGGCAGTATACGCGCGCACACACACACACACACACACACACACACACACACACACACACACACACACACAGATGTCCAATTCAGAGGTCAGTTTCATGTCACATCCAACCCCCTCAGTTTGGGAACACACACTCCTACACCCAACCTTCCAGGGGTTCAGTGTGGGATCCTGAGAACTTGACCAGTCATTAGGGGAGTTATGTATGACAGGCATGCGGAGATGGGAAGTGGTGGTTTTGGTGACTCAGCTAAGGCATGAGCGAATCTGTTCTGCTAGCTGCTCATTCTGTTTTTTCTCTCTCTAACGTATCTGGATATCTGTGGTGCACCTGGTTGGGGGTGCTGTGTGACTGGGGCATTCAACTATGTGTGGGCAGGGAAAGGGTTTCACTCAGTGTGATGAAACTGGCCAATTTCTGATGGATGGAGTCTGTCTGTTGTTCTTTGTGTTCAGAGGGTTTGGGTTCTGAAGAGGACCAGGAGTGAGTGAATGGTAAGCATATGCTGGGTCATCCATGTTCGAGTGTCGTTTGTGTTGTCAATGCCTTTAGTGTCTGATGCTGTTCCTACTATCACAGGGCGTAAAGCCATGCAACTTTGTGGAAACATTGAGACCTGATGAGAAATAGAAACGGATCAGTCATGGACGTTGGCTCGGTTAAATTATATAGATCAGATGGATGTCCATAGGCACATTACCATTTCAAATGATTGAGCTAATGTGTGAGTTGTAATGTATGCTGCCTGCCAAACGGAACCACACATTGTATGCATTTGGAAGACTTACAATAACTTAGAGTTACTGGACCAACATGGCATAATGTATTGATCGGAGCTGACTTTGAATTGAGGACTGTTGTCTCCTGGCATGTTTCACATGTACAGTAGCCTACTTTTTAAGAAGTCTCTACAATTAAATAGTTTCATTTCTATATACTGTTGCGCTTCTTGTTAGACTGTAGTCACCATCCTGTTCTGAACATGCCCAATGAATCAGTAATAGGCATATTGAAAGCAGAAGTGGAATCCATTTGATTTAACACTTGACATGATCACCTAAATGTGTCCATGACCAAGATATGGTTCCTCTTCTACTCAGTCAGTTTTGTTGTATAATCAAGAACACGTGAAACATGCACAGTCTTTGAAAAACGGCTGCATTTGACCTTTATCTCAATATCAAATAATTCTGGGTAACAATTAAGTACCCACTGGGCACACCACGTAATTTCAACGTAGAGATTTGTCTGATATTTGATTGTGACGTCGATCAATGAGATTTCAACCTTTAGTCGCCCACTCAAAAAGACAGACAGAAGTTTGTTGAATTCCATCTAAAAGCAGTTTTAAGTCGCAATACAGTGTCAGATATTTTGTATTAATTAAACAACTTCATGTGTTTATCACTGAACTTCATCTAATAGCACAACCAAATTACCTGGAGTGCTGTTGAGATTACGTTAAAGTACATGGTGCTGCATGCTGCATGCTGTTGGAGTTTCTGAGCAGATTATTAGAGCACTTGTGAAGCTCTCCACAGACCTGTGACCTTTGCATGCTATTTTGAACATGATTACATAAGAAGACATTTATAGTTACAGGAGGCTAACCTCAAAATGTGGCTGTGGAAGTGTTACACACTTTAAGGTTGAATAACTACTGTTACATTAGTTTATAAGATAGACTTAACTTTAGGCTATTCACTGTATAATAAACATATTATTGAATTGTGTTTGGTTGACAATGCAGCATTTAAAGGATATCTAATGCTTGTATAGTTTCATCTGAGCCACTGGCTTAATCCTATTCTTTAATTTGTATTTTTGGATTAGTTGAACATGTGAATCCAACACATCATTTGTTAACTTTTTAATAGGCTATTTACTGTATTGCAAAAGTGTAATTTAGTTGTGTTAGGTTGTCAACGTAACCAAATATCAACATTGAAAGAAGATGTGTCTTTTGTGCCACTGACTTAGTCTGGCTGTAATTCCAGTTTGTCTACAAATGAATAATTGATATGTTGGATTCAATGTTGGATTCAAAATGAAGAGTAGGATTAAGCCAGTGGCTCAGATGAAACTATCCAAGCATTAGATATCCTTTAACTTCTGTGTTGTCAACCAAACACAATTCAATTATATGTTTGTTATACACTAATACAGAATAGGACTAAATCAAATCAAGCTTTAACTTCAATTTTTGGTTGAGATGAAGACGTGAATCCAACATATGAATTATTAATTTGTAGACGAACTGTAATTAAAGCCAGATTAAGTTAGTGGCACAGATGGAACTATTCAAACAGAAGATCTCCTTCAAATGTTGATATTTGGTTGCATTGACAACCAAGCACCATTCAATATCCGGTTTGTCTACAAATTTATAATTGACATGTTCGATTCTCGTCTCCATCTCAACCAAAAAGCTAAGCTATAATAGGACTAAATCTAGTGTAGTTAAACTTGGTCTATTTTTAGTTGAACCCTGGGTTGAATTGAAACAACATCTGTTGATGACTTTGTAAATGCTATAATCCCTAAACGGCATCATTGATGGTATATGACTTATAAAGCATATTTACATTTCATTTGCTCTGTTAAACCTACCTTTCGAAATGACTTTGATAGCAACAGTGAATCTATTGAATTTTTAAGTGGGGGATTCTCAACAGTCATTCTCACAATATCACATTGGTAGTAGTCAGTTACAAATATAAAAGCTAAGCAGGGCTGGGCTTGGTTAAAACCCTGGATGGGAGACCAAATAGCTGTAGGAGGTGCTGCCCAGCCTATAATATTTTTTTGCTTTTGATAGTGCATATAACATTGAAGTTCTGACGTTGTTTCAAATGTGAAAATTCAACATATTTTATACAAGGTTTGTCTATGTTGAAAATTGGTTACAACGATTACTTAATTCTGTGGTAATTCTGTGGACTTTTTTCAAATCCAATGTATTTTCCACGTAGATTCCATATCACAATACGTTGACAAATGACGTTGAAACAATATTGATTTAACCACTTTGTGCCCAGTGGGTATTTTACTGTGAATCTTTTTTTTAACCTTTTTGATTGAAAACAAACAAAAATTGCTTCTTAGCAAAACACATCTCTCAAGCAATAATTTTTCTAGGACTGTCTGGGAGTGGTCTGAGTGGTGAGGGGAAACCTAAAAACGGGCTTTTTTGGCAGAGAGCTTTGGAACTCTCTTTGTTATTGGTCTATTAACTAATTTACCACCTGGTGATGTCTGCACAAACTGGAATTAAAGCCAGACTGTTTTTGACTGCACTGGGCCTTAAAACAAATGCACCTCATTGGTTGTTTGCTAGATTGATTAACCCAAGGTTTTCTTTAAGGCATAGTATAATAAAATCCCCCATAATGTATAGTACACATATTTCTAATGGAAAACTTTAGTTTAGTGCAAGGAAGTATATAACAATAGAGTCACACTTTATAACCCAAATCAGATGGTTAAGCTTTTAGTTGAAGCGGGAAGGATTCTTGGCTGAGGTGTTTTCTGTGATATATGGGTCTCTATGGGTAAGAGAATCCCCCACCCTCATTCTGGTTCCGCTCATACTGCACCCATTTACTGTAAATGGAGCGTCTGTTGTGTTGTGTGGTGGGCGTCTGTGAAGTGCTGGTAGTTTCTGTATTATGACTAGGGTACACACCAAGAGCAGTGCAGAGTGGGTAGGTGAGTGTGGGAGGCTATGTCTGAAATTACTCAGCATTCTGTTACTGGGCAGAAAAAGGAGGCCTCCATGAAATCTGCTTGCCAAGAACAATGTAAGATCTTAATTTGATCACTCCTTTTTCGCTGGGAATTTTCCTACAGATGAACTTCATTATTTACATAAATTCACTGAAAACCCGGCACTATAACACAGTTCTATTAACAATATTGCGTTTTTCATGTAGCCTAATTTTGTCAGCTTATAGCCTAACCATCGATCAAGCAACTTTATGAACTAAACTTTATGAACCCATAGAATCCTATTTGGAAAGGGTTTTACATGGAACTCAAAAGGGTTCTACCTGGAACCAAAACAAGTATCTTCAAAGAGTTCTCCTATGGGGACAGCTGAAGAACCATTTTAAGTTGTAAATAGCACCTTTTTTTCTAAGAGTGTAAACAGTCAAATCCTGTTGCTGCCGGATTCTTTTGCTATAACATTACTGGTCAAATTAAGATTATACATTTGTATAGCTACTAGATTAGATTCAATTAGATTAGTACATTTTGTGATATGACAATCCTTTAATTTGAAGGTAGATTAAGTTGTGTATTACACACTCATAGCAATTTAGTAATTGCTTTGTAATTGCATAGAATGGAGTTGAGTAGTTTTTGAAATAAGGATTTGTCTTGAAATGTAAGCATATGTGGGTTAGTATATTTCTGTTTATTAGATTTTAAATGGCACAAGTATTTATGCTAGAGGTTAGATACAGTATTTCTTAGCAACCTTAGCAGATGTAAGAGGTCTCTGTGTAATGCGCATCTCAACATTACTTTGAATAACTTGTCAGTTATCCCGTTGTGTGGGTTTTGTTTATAATTTGTATCTTCTTTTAGAGTGGGAGGTTCATGATTCCTTGTATATATGATGTCAGATAGAAGATGCATAAATGTCAAGTTAATGTCACTGATGAATATGAGTAGCAGTAGCCTAGTGTCTGGGTCCTGAGTGAAATGAGAGTCGTCATGAGTTCTGATCTGAACTCAATGATTAATACCTAAACAATGAGTAGTGAAGAACTTTTCAGTACAAATTCATGTGTTTGTATGTAGTTAGATTCAGCAGACTTCTTCATCGAATACAGGGGAAAGTGTGTGAACAGGGGAAAGTGTGTGAACAGGGGAAAGTGTGTGAACAGGGGAAAGTGTGTGTACTGTGGAAAGTGTGTGTACTGTGGAAAGTGTGTGTACGGAGAAATGTGTGTGTACAGGGGACTGTGTGTGTACAGGGGACTGTGTGTGTACAGGGGACTGTGTGTGTACAGGGGACTGTGTGTGTACAGGGGACTGTGTGTGTAGAGGGGGACTGTGTGTAGAGGGGAATGTGTGTAGAGGGGAATGTGTGTGTAGAGGGGAATGTGTGTGTACGAGGGAAAGTGTGTGTACAGGGGACTGTGTGTGTACAGGGGACTGTGTGTGCACAGGGGACTGTGTGTGCACAGAGGCATGTGTGTGTAGAGGGGGAATGTGTGTACAGGGGAATGTGTGTGTACAGGGGGGATGTGTGTACAGGGGAATGTGTGTGTATAGGGGAACGTGTGTGTACAGGGGGAATGTGTGTGTAGAGGGGAAAGTGTGTCAAATGTTTAGACAAGAATGATTGTAGTTGAGTTGAAGCCCTAAGATTCAAAAGAAAGACTCAACTTGTTTTACTACACCTTGGAGATATACCTGTAGTAAAACTTTAGAATATTTAGTGGTATGTTTTACATTTTGAATAACTGTTTGTCCTCAAACTCATGTACTCTTAAAACCTGGACCTTGGGATTCATTTGTTTTTAGTTGCACTATAAATATTTATATTTATAGCAAGGAATACGATTACACAAGAATATGTTTAGTCAACAGTTTATGTTGACAAATACATCAACAGTTTATGTTGACAAATACATCAACACAATGTACACGGAACAAAAATATTAACACAGTGTTAGTGGTGGATCCCATGTTTCACGAGCTGAAATAAAATATCAACACATTTTTTTATACGCACAAAAAGCTTATTTAGCTCAAATTTTGTGCACAAATTTGTTTACATCCCTGTTAGTGAGCATGTTTCCTTTGCCAAGATAATCCATCCACCTGACCGGTGTGGCAAATCAAGAAGCTGATTGAACAGCATAATCATTACACAGGTGCACCTTGTTTTGGGGACAATAAAAGGCCACTGTAAAATATGCCTTTTTGTCACACAACACAATGCCACAGATGTCTCAAGTTTTGAGGGAGTGTGCTTTTGGCATGCTGACTGGAGGAATGTCCACCAGAGCTGTTGTCAGAGAATGTAATGTTCATCTACCATAAGACACCTCCAATATCGTTTTAGATCATTTGGCAGTACGTTCAACCCGGACTCACAACCGCAGACCACATGTAACCATGCCAGTCCAGGACCTCCACATCTGGCTTCTTCACCCGTGGGATCGTCTGAGGAGGGGGGAGGAGGAGGGGGGTGGGGTTTGCTGAGGAGTATTTCTGTCTGTAACAATGCCCTTTTGTGGAGAAAAACTCCTTCTGATTGGCTGCGCCCCTGCCCAGTCATGTGAAATCCATAGATTAGGGGGATGTTTATTTCAATTGACTGATTTCCTTATATGTAACTAAGTAAAATCTTTGAAATTGTTGTATTTAGATTTTTGTTCATTGTAGTTCCATTTCTGCTGACTACTTATTGAGTCACGGTTGAGAAGCATCATCATCATCTCTAGTCATATCATTGGCAGTAACAGTACCTGAAAGTGTAGTTATACTCAGTATAACTTTTTTATAACCTTTATTTAACTAGGTAAGTCAGTTAAGATCAAATTGTTATTTATAATGATGGCCTACCAGGGAACAGTGGGTTAACTGCCCTGTTTAGAATGACATATTTTTACCTTGTCAGCTCAGAGATTCGATCCAGCAACCTTTCAATTACTGGCCCAACGCTCTAACCACTAGGCTACCTGCCGCCCCAACTATAATAACATGGCATAGCATCATGGCCTATAGGCCTACTGCAGTTGCCTACAGCTTTAACCTGTTACATCCGATGGTATAATGTATTGAAGTCTCTTACTTTGTAGACAATCATGACAAACTTGTAGCTACTCTGAACTGACGGGTGTCTTGTCGTTCTAGAACTGGTTGACAGGTTATAGCCAGTAGATGGCGGTAAAGTCCCAGGAAAGTATCCTAGCTCAACAAGTTTTTGCCAATGAAAAGAGCAATTGGACATTTTGTAACACCTCATTCTACTTTTAGTTTTTCTCATTTCAACATGGTCCTAGAATGCAATGATATCAGAGTAAAATATCCTATTTCATATATGCCTAATGTTTATATAGGTCTGTATGTACAGTATCACACTAGAATAGGCCTATATCAAGTTATAATGCAGTAAATTAGTGGTCCTATAACACAGTTTACTCAGCCGCTGTTCATCCGCATTGTGAATTATACAATCGCTATATGTACAGTACCAGTTCAAAGTTAGGACACATCTACCTATTCCAGGGTTTTTCTTTATTTTTTACTTTTTTCTACATTGCAGAATAATAGTGAAGATATCATAACTATGAAACAACACATATGGAATCATGTAGTAACCAAAATATATTTTATATTTGAGATTCTTCAAAATAGCCACCTTTTGCCTTAATGACTGCTTTGCACACTCTTGGCATTCTTTCAACCAGCTTCACCTGGAATGCTTTTCAAACAGTCTTGAAGGAGTTCACACATATTATGAGCACTCGTTGGCTGCTTTTCCTTCACTCTGCGGTCCAACACATGCAGAGATCATCCGTTCACCTACTCTGCGTCTCACAAAGACACAGCGGTTGGGACCAAACATCTCAAATTTGGACTCATCAGACCAAAGGACAGATTTCCACCGGTCTAATGTCCATTGCTCGTGTTTCTTGGCCCAGCAAAGTCTCTTCTTCTTATTGGTGTCCTTTAGTAGTGGTTTCTTTGCAGCAATTCGACCATGATGGCCTGATTCACACAGTCTCCTCTGAACAGTTGATGTTGAGATATGTCTGTTACTTGAACTCTGTGAAGTATTTATTTGGGTTGCAATTTCTGAGGCTTGTAACTCTAATGAAGTTATCTTCTGCAGCAGAAGTAACTCTGGGTCTTCCTTTCCTGTAGCGGTCCAGTTAGCGTGATGGCTTTTGCAACTGCACTTGAAGAAAATGTCAAAGTTCTTGACATTTTCCACATTGACTGACCTGACCTCGTTTCTCTTTGCTTATTTGAGCTGTTCTTGCCATAATATGAACTTGGTCTTTTACCAAATAGGGCTATCTTCTGTATACCACCCCTACCTTGTCACAACACAACTGATTGGCTCAAACACATTAAGAAGGAAAGAAGTTCCACAAATGTACTTTTAAGAAGGCACACCTGTTCATTGACTACCTCACGAAGCTGGTTGAGAGAATGCCAGTAGTGTGCAAAGCTGTCATCAAGGCAAAGAGTGGTTACTTTGAGGAATGATTCCATATGTGTTATTTCATAGTTGTGATGTCTTAACTATTATTCTACAATGTAGAAAATAGTACAAATAAAGGAAAACCCTTGAATGAGTAGGCGTGTCCAAACTTTGAACTGGTACTGTGTGTACATTATTACCCTGTAATGTCTGGTGCTCTATAGTCTACTTTCTCCTTTGCTGTATGTTTTTTTATGCCCAAATAGCCACATTCAAATAGGTCTATCCTTTAACAGAATTATGCACATTTTATGGTAATATGTTACGCTATCTGTATTGTTATTTTGTCAAAATGAAAAATAACGTACTTTTGCTCACTCAGTGAAATGCCAACATCCCTTCCGTAGAAATGTAGTCTCACCGTGAAAATGAGATCCAAGTCATCTTCTTCAAAATATTTAGCTTACATCATTTTCAGGATATGTGCGATAACAATAAGAATGGTAGATAGGATATAAATCATATTACGTTCTCATACAAATGTTCTATAATTGTGGCTGTCTATTTAATTTGGTTAGTGTGATATCATGGAGTACACTGCATCTTATATGCGTTTTGAAATTCCGAATAGATTTGGAAATTATTGATGGATCTTATTCAACTAAGCTATTCACATTTCTTGCTTAGTAATGTAAGCCTAATTGTAAATAATTTTACAAGTGAATATTAAACAAAAAATTGCATGAATTGTTCAAAATATCAGACATCTATCTTTATCTCTGTTGTTTAGGATCTGGGTTCAAATCCTCTTGAATTTAAATGATGGTATCTTTGGAATTGTGTGCATTTTTGTTTTTGAGAAAAATGCTCAGTAAGCTGAGTGAACCAAAGGCTATTGTAGTCAGTAAAAAATGTGATCATTTATTACAACATTTATAAAAGAAAACTATGCATGGCATAGTTATTGCTTATGAAATGATGTTGCTTTTTTACTTTGGTAAAAAGTTTACCTTAATATTAGGCTATTTGAAAATAATCTATTCATACCGTCCTGCTTATATATCAACTCAGAAAATAACTGTTGTATCTTTTTGATTTGAATTATTTGCATCCATAACAGCAGTGGTGCAGGTGTTGACACAGACGCCCAAACTATGAGTTTGTTTATTAATACCGCTTCCTGAACAAACAAATCGATCAAATGTCACGGCCTGTGCTGAGGCTTCCTGTTTGATACGGAGGTGATAAGAAAAAACCTTCACTGACATTTCATTTTGTCTGGATTAAGAGATGACTATTTGGTGCTCATTATGCAGTTCGCAGCACTTTGGAGTGGTAGCCTATTTGAGGTCAATATAAAACCTATGATATATTTGTTTTTGAAACATGAATACATATTTTACTGGTGAATATGAATCGAATTTCAAATAGATGATCATCATGATTATGAAATATTGATTTAGAAGTACAAATGATTTCCCTCAAAGCATACTGAAATACCAGGGTTTTAATGAAGCAATAAGGCCAGAGGAGGTGTGGTATATGGCCAATATACCATGGCTAAGGGCTGTTCTTCCACACGACGCAACGTGGACTGCCTGGATACAGCCCTTAGCCGTGGTATATTGGCCATATACTACACCTCCTCAGGCCTTATTGCGTCATTATATTATACCACAAACCCCTTAAGTGCCTTACTGCTATTATAAACTGATTACCAATGTAATTAGACCAGTAAACAACTAAGTTGTGTCATACCCGTGGTATACGGTCGGATTTATCACGGCTTTCGACCATGTGTATAATAGACAAGGGTTCATTTAAAAAGCAAGACAGAACAAACATGGCTTCACATTTTGTTGCTGTGCTAACCAGGCTTGATTTGGGAAAAGTCAATGACATGTTCTCTCATATATCTGTAATCACTGATACAAGAAATACATATAAAGCTACCATTGTCATTTCTACCATTATAATTGGGGATGAAGATTTGTTTTAAAAGTCACAAGTATCACTTGTTCCCTTCAGTAAAAAAGTTTGATATTGGTCGCTAGTGTTCTGGAGAGTTGTAGCCTACGTCGCTAGAAGCCTATTGGAAAGTTGTGACTGTCCCTTTCTGACTCAACCACCTCCACAGTCTGTGGTTATGGCAATTCATGATGCTCATCCTTTGTCTTTTTCACTTTCAGTCACTGGAAAAAAAAGTCATAACATTTAAGAGCTGTTTCCGCATGAAAGGACGTACTGCTGTATAAATCAAGCAATACCTTCTGATTTTATGCCACACTCTCTCTATCTCCAACCAAGCTAAATGGTTCCCTTCTGCAAGAACAAAACACTATGGATAAATATACACAGATGATTTCAGTCTGGATTTTGTAATTTGTAGTAAGTATAGGATTTGCTATTTTAATAAGGGAACCTTTTTGCATTGAATAGTTGCATTCTTGATTAGGCATCGTGCCTCTCTTTGTTGGGCAACAAGTTTGTTTTTGTGTGTGTGTGTGTGAGCTCGTATCAAGCTCTGACCAAGCTCTGACCATCATCCAGTACCTGAAAGCAGTGTTTTGACATGTGTCATGTATGTACTGATTGACATGTGTCATGTCTGTACTGGTTGACATGTGGCATGTCTGTACCGATTGTCATGTGGCATGTCTGTACCGATTGACATGTGGCATGTCTGTACCGATTGACATGTGGCATGTCTGTACCGGTTGACATGTGGCATGTCTGTACCGGTTGACATGTGGCATGTCTGTACCGGTTGACATGTGACATGTGGCATGTCCGGTTGACATGTGTGACATGTGGCATGTCTGTACCGGTTGACATGTGGCATGTCTGTCTGGTTGACATGTGGCATGTCTGTACTGGTTGACATGTGGCATGTCTGTACTGGTTGACATGTGGCATGTCTGTACGGTTGACATGTGGCATGTCTGTACCGGTTGACATGTGGCATGTCTGTACCGGTTGACATGTGGCATGTCTGTACCGGTTGACATGTGGCATGTCTGTACCGGTTGACATGTGGCATGTCTGTACCGGTCTGTACCGGTTGACATGTGGCATGTCTGTACCGGTTGACATGTGGCATGTCTGTACTGGTTGACATGTGGCATGTCTGTACTGATTGTTTGGGCATTACTTGTCAGAACAAGCTGCAGTGTAGAGAGGATGATGGATTTAGATGAAGTAATAGACAGCAGAGCTTTAGAATAGCTAAAAGACTACTTCATTGAAATCTCTTTATGGAAATCTGTCTTCATGACAAAGGCAACATTGTGAAACATGACCTCAGAGGCACTGAGCACTTCGGGAAATTCAGGTCGAAATAATATAAGATAGCATAATATGATCCATCTATTTATGATGTGTACCTCACATCATTTATTTGTCTATGTGGTGTTATAATCTAAACGTGTTATCACGGTCACTTTTATGTAGCTTTCTATAATAACTATGTCAAACATCATGAAGATGCACACGACATAGCTAGAGTTTCAGTAGGTTTTTTGAGCAAAGGAGCAAAATACATATTTTTTTGTTGACAAAATTGAGGTAAAGTGTGTGTAACTTAAAGTAATCTTATCACCCTTAATGTCTGTTTTTTTTTTAGAGAAGACTCACATTGTAATATTGTCCTTGGGTATCTGACAGATAAATTGTGACATCAAGTGAAAATAAGAGGGTGACATAACTTGGTGATTGAAGTAGATTGCGTCTATGAAACCCTACTTCTGAAACGGTATTGCACAATATACCAAGCTGAGGCAGAGCGAAACTTCAGTGGACTTCCACAATGTAACTATTTCATAGCTGTCTGACTGTGCAATTGTTCACCTCTGAAAAAGGAAATTGAACAAGTGTCCGGTATTTAAGACCGTGTCATAGAAATGTGAGATGTTATTATGACAGACCCCTGATGTTCACCATAACAAAACCTGTATGCAGAGTGGTATGGCCATCAGGCAACACAACAAAGTCATTATACAATTAACCAAGAGACTTAATAGTGAGTCATTCATGTTCTTCAGAACTGAATATTTGTTTTGATTAAAGACATACTGAGATAAAGTCAGGGTTTTATCCACACAGACAAAGGTAATATAACTGCAATACAATAACTTGTTCCAAACCTTACCATCACCTAGGGCAGTGAATACACTCCAGCTAAAATGAACAGACACACTAATTAGAAAGGTCAATGTTGACATTTGCAAAAGAAATCTGCCTAAATCAATGTTTCCCAACTCCAGTCCTCAATTAGTCCCAACAGTAGCCCTGGTCAAGCACACCTGATTCAACTTCTCAACAAATCATCAAACCTTCAATCGTTTGAATCAGCTGAGATATGTCCGGGGCAACAACAAAAAAAAGTTGCTGTCAGGGGGTACTCATGGACTGGAGTTGGGATATGTCCGGGGCAACAACAAAAAAGTTGCTGTCGGGGGGTACTCATGGACTGGAGTTGGGATATGTCCGGGGCAACAACAAAAAAGTTGCTGTCGCGGGTACTCATGGACTGGAGTTGGGAAACACCGACCTAGGTTGATAAAATGTTTTTATGTCAGTTTTGACCTTTCTAATTGGTGTGTC
>NC_056434.1:78678382-78790882 GCF_018296145.1 Oncorhynchus tshawytscha | reverse complement strand
CTCCCAGACTGCCTTAGCCATGTAATTCACACCTTAAATTCAGCTCCACAAAGATATTGATTATCAGCCAACTGTCTTTGTGTCTGACTAACTCCAATAGCACTTTGTGATCGGTAAACACAGACATGGGGCTAATTGTAGTTTCCGTCCTCTCCTTTTAGTGTCTGTTTACAACATGTGTGGGAGAAAGAAAGGAGGAGAAGAGGAGAGAAGTGGCGGAACAGTCACTCTCTCATGCGTATGAATTAACTATACCTGTTGATGATGAACAAAGACCTGAAACCTCAAAGAGAAACGATCAGATCACACATCTCTTGTCCTTCCCAGCGTGTGATAAATGCCTGCTCGTTTAGTCAACCTCCTGCTTGCCCCCGCAAAGCCATTCTCAGTTGGCCAGCCACACGTAGGAGACGTTCAGACAATGTACTGTACAGGAGATGTTTACTAATCACCCCACAAACCATCCCAACCACATAATGGATGGATGCACGCCTGGGTTCTTCCCCTCTTTTTATTTGAGATTAATTCACTAAAGTGGAGCTCATCCATTAAGTAGCCATGGATGATCAATAGCTGTTTATCCATGACAGAGTGGACAAAGCGCTGGCTGCCATGATCTCTAAGCCTGGGTGCTGATGTCAATGCCTTGTCTCATTCACCACATCTGTCTGTGATGCAAGACCGAGAGAACACATACGCTACAAAGATGGGACAGTGACCTTGATATAGAGTATTTGTTCTGTCTGTAGTTCTGTTCTGGGAACAGGGTCACAACAGTTCCCAGTCACTATGCTGTGCATTCAAAGCCATAAAATTGTCATTGGGCAGAAAGAGGTCTGTGAAAAAAGTCAAAGGGGGAAATGTCATATGTTCATTTCAGGCAGTAAAACACTGTTAGAGTGGTTGTTTTTCAGGGTATATTATGAGAAGTGTGTGGAAGTGCATGCAGATCTTTCTTTGTGGTGCATCTTTTCTAGTAGCTTAGCTGGTAATTCTCAGAACAATTTAACTCATGCACACTTTGTTGTTGTGATGGTGCTTTAGATGAAAACACTGTCTGTTTATCCATTGTGATGAAGAGAGAGTTGAGGTGTGTAGAAGTCATCTGATCAGAGTGTGGTTTGCTTTTATTGTTGTGGGCGGTTTTCTCTTCATTGGATAGAGACTCAAAAGATGAGTGAATCACTTCAAAATCTCACACTCTCTCTCTCTCTTTCTCTCAATTCAATTCAATTCAAGGGGCTTTATTAACATGGGAAACATATGTAAACATTGCCAAAACAAGTGAAGTAGATAATATACAAAAGTGAAATAAACAATAAAAATGAACAGTAAACATTACACTCACAGAAGTTCAAAAAGCATAAAGACATTACAGATGTTATATTATGTAAATATACAGTGTTGTAACGATGTACTAATGGTTAAAGTACAAAAGGGAAAATAAATAAGCATAATTATGGGTTGTATTTACAATGGTGTTTGTTCTTCACTGGTTGACCTTTTCTTGTGGCAACAGGTCACAAATCTTGCTGCTGTGATGGCACACTGTGGTATTTCACCCAGTAATTGAGTTTATCAAAATCGGGTTTGTTTTCAAATTCTTTGTAGATCTGTGTAAGCTGAGTAAATATGTGTCTCTAATATGGTCATACATTGATTGGGCAGGAGGTTAGGATGTGCAGTGCAGTTCAGTTTTCACCTCATTTTGTGGGCAGTGTGCACATAGCCTGTGTTCTCTTGCGAGCCAGGTCTGCCTACGGTGGCCTTTCTCAATAACAAGGCTATGCTCACTGAGTCTGTACATAGTCAAAGCTTTTCTTAAGTTTGGGTCAGTCACAGTGGTCAGGTATTCTGCCACTGTGTACTCTCTGTTTAGAGCCAAATAGCATTCTAGTTTGCTCTGTTTTTTTTGTTAATTCTATCCAACGTATCAAGTAATTATCTTTTTGTTTTCTCATGATTTGCTTGAGTCTAATTGGGTTGCTGTCCTGTGGCTCTGTGGGGTGTGTTTGTGTTTGTTAACAGAGCTCCAGGACCAGCTTGCTTAGGGGACTCTTCTCCAGGTTAATCTCTCTGTAGGTGATGGCTTTGTTATGGAAGGTTTGGGAATCGCTTCCTTTTCAGTGGTTGTAGAATTTAATGTCTCTTTTCTGGATTTTGATAATTAATGGGTATTGGCCTAATTCTGCTCTGCATGGATTATTTGGTGTTTTTGATTGTACACGGATTATATTTTTGCAGAATTCTGCATGCCGAGTCTCAATTTGGTGTTTGTCCCATTTTGTGAATTCTTGGTTGGTGAGAGGACCCCAGACCTCACAACCCTAAAGGGCAATGGGTTCTATAATTGATTCAAGTATTTTTAGCCAGATCCTAATTGGTATGTCAAATTTTATATTCCTTTTGATGGCATAGAAGGCCCTTCTTGCCTTGTCTCTCAGATCGTTCACGGCTTTGTGGAGGTTACCTGTGGCGCTGATGTTTAGGCCAAGGTATGTATAGTTTTTTTGTGTGCTCTGGGGCAATGGTGTCTAGATGGAATTTGTATTTGTGGTCCTGGGAACTGGACCTTTTTTGGAACACCATTATTTTGGTCTTACTGAGATTTACTGTCAGGGCCCAGCTCTTGCAGAATCTGTGCAGAAGATTTAAGTGCTGCTGTAGGCCCTCCTTGGTTGGGGACAGAACCACCATATCATCAGCAAACAGTAGACATTTGACTTCAGATTCTAGTAGGGTGAGGCCGGGTGCTGCAGACTTTTCTAGTGCCCTCGCCAATTAGTTGATATATATGTTGAAGAGGGTGGGGCTTAAGCTGCATCCTGGTCTCACCCCATGGCCCTGTGGGAAGAAATGTGTGTGTTTTGCCTATTTTAACCGCACACTTGTTGTTTGTGTACATGGATTTTACAATGTTGTATGTTTTTCCCCCAGTACCACTTTCCATCAATTTGTATAGCAGACCCTCACGCCAAATTGAGGCATAGGCTTTTTGAAATCAAAAAGCATGAGAAGACTTTGCCATTGTTTTGTTTTAGTTTGTTTGTTTGTCTATTAGGGTGTATAGGGTGAATACGTGGTCTGTCGTACAATAATTTGGTAAAAAGCCAATTTGACATTTGCTCAGTACATTTGCTCATTTGCTCAGTACATTTGCTCAGTACATTGAGGATTTTCCCAATGTTGCTGTTGACGCATATCCCACAGTAGCTTTGGGGTCAAATTTGACTCCACTTTTGTGGTTTGGGGTGATCAGTCCTTGGTTCCAAATATTGGGGAAGATGCCAGAGCTAAGGATGATGTTAAAGAGTTTTAGTATAGCCAATTGGAATTTGTTATCTGTATATTTGATCATTTCATTGAGGATACCATCAACCCCACAGGCCTTTTTGGGTTGGAGGATTTTTATTTTGTTCTGTAGTTCATTCAATGTAGTTGGAGAATCCAGTGGGTTCTAGTAGTCTTTAATGGTTGATAGTAAGATTTGTATTTGATCATGTATATGTTTTTTCTGTTTGTTCTTTGATATAGAGCCAAACAGATTGGAGAAGTGGTTTACCTCTTGGGTAGATATTTCTTCGTGTTGTTTGTTTAGTGTTTTCCAATTTTCCCAGAAGTGGTTAGTCTATGGATTCTTCAATTGCATTGAGCTGATTTCTGACGTGCTGTTCCTTCTTTTCCGTAGTGTATTTCTGTATTGTTTTAGTGATTCACCATAGTGAAGGCGTAGACTCAGGTTTTCTGGGTCTCTATGTTTTTGGTTGGACAGGTTTCTCAATTTATTTCTTAGATTTTTGCATTCTTCATCAAACCATTTGTCATTGTTGTTCATTTTCTTCGGTTTTCTATTTGAGATTTTTTGAATTGATAGGGAAGCTGAGAAGTCAAATATACTGTTAAGATTTTCTACTGCCAAGTTTGCACCTTCACTATTACAGTGGAACGTTTTGTCCAGGAATTTGTCCAAAAGGGATTGTATTTGTTGCTGCCTAATTGTTTTTTGGTAGGTTTCCAAATTACATTCCTTCCATCCATAGCATTTCTTAATATTACTCAGTTCCTTTGGCTTTGATGCCTCATGATTGAGTATTGATCTGTTCAAGTAGACTGTGATTTTGCTGTGGTCTGATAGGGGTGTCAGTGAACGCTCTGAGAGACTCTGGGTTGAGGTCAGTGATAAAGTAGACTGCAGTACTACTGCCAAGAGATGAGCTATAGGTGTACTTACCATAGGAGACGCCTCAAAGCCAACCATTGACTATGTACTGTAGCTCTGATCTGAGGGGGCCTAAATGGGGTGTGGGCATGGTTGACTTGGGGGGGTGTTGATTGATTGGAGTGGGGGTGTGTATGTGGCTGGTGGGGTTGTGGACTGGATGTAGATCCTCTCGGCGTGGGTCCTCTCTGTGTAGGTGGGGGGGAGTCCCGCAGGTCTGGGAGAGTGTCTCGCTGGTCTGGGCGGGGTGTCTATAAATTGGATCAATCGTGTGGCAAAGTACTTATTTATTTAAACCTATTTCTATTAAGGTTATTCATATTTTAAACATAATTAATTTTTGTAATCCGTTGTTGATTTTCATGTAATTAAAAAATTGATGTTTTACTCAAGTAGATTGTCATGTCTGTTTTCTATGAAAGCCAGCCGTTGTAATGACTTAATTCAGTGAAGACAATCCTGTCGTCGCCCCTGATCTTGAACCAGTTAATACAGCAGTGTTAACAGTAGGCCTGTAACCTGCTAAATGATGAGATTCACTGTATCAAGCAGAAAGACAAAGCTCCCAAGACACTATTCAGTCTTTTTGTTATAGACTGCATAATAAATCATTCACAACACTTTCTCTGCCCTTAGGAATGTGGTCATGAAGAATGACTGCCCTTGTGAAAAATGTCTCTGACATCCATTTTAAAGTATACAAAGCCCTCTTTCCATGGCAGGATGATAAACAGCTAACTGAAAACACCTTCAAAACTCAAATCGTCTTCATTCTAATTGTTGCAGTGCGTGTTGTAAATTGTTGTAAATTGACGGTTTTTAATTTCATTTTTATTTTTTATTTTCTGAGACTTTTTAAGGCCTCTTTAATCATAATGTCCGCCTGCGATGTTTTCAGGTGACCTGAGAAACGTGTCTTGCATAGGAGAGCCTGTCGTCGTCGGCTGGGGTGACGTGGCAGTGAATGGGACTGCTCTCTGTCTATGACAGACACTAAATAATGCTGCGATTTTAACTTTGGGGCAGCCATTTTAAGTCGGTCTATGTTGGACTTGACATTTTTGTTGTGTCCTGCAGCATCTTTCTGGAGGCTTTGCAATGAACACAGGACAGCAACACTTTGTATGTATTTTCCTCTGTCTTGAAGGGAATGTTTCACGGACATACTGTAGATAAGCCTATTCCATGACTAAATTGTACTTCAATCCAGAGCAGACCACTGAAAATATGGTTTCATGAACATGATTTAAATACTCTCCCACTCACTGACTAGTCCTCACTCTACTAAATTAGAACTATTCTGTCTAATCTATGACTGTGAAACGAACCAAAAATGTCTGGAGGTGTAAATATATTTTACTACTTTGAGTAGTGTGTTTTGTGGCACAGTGAATAGTCTTCTCAAATGTCATCCTCATATACAGGGCCTTCCTTCAAGCAACCTCTGATTAGTCACGGTCGACCCTCACAGTCCAGGTACAACAAGAGCACCCAATCACAGCTCCTCTGACCAGTGTGTGAAACAAAGTCAAAGTACATTTTAAACCAACAGGAGATTCTCTTTGGGATGGAAATCCATGTTTTTTACTTCAAATCATAGTTTGATTTTTCGGATGTTAAACATTTTCCCATACAGTGAGAAGAAAGCTGACATTACATCAAAACACAGACCTAATTGTCATGGAAAGGAGTTATTATCCTGATCAGCAATACCATTAAATATTTTGAAAAGATGAATAAGACAAGTTTTATTAAGATTCAAGCAAATGTCGATACTTTATGGTTGAGCTTTGCGTTTAATCTGCGTTTTTTGCTCAATTCTCTGTTTACACATGTTTACAATACTTGACTGAGGACTTATTGTGTAAGAATGTTATTGTGAACCACTAATCTAACTATGGGTTAGGGAAGTCCTGTGGGAATGGGGGTGGGCGTGAAATGTTTGTCTTGTTCAATCTTGTTGCTTATTTCTTTGGATCACAAAAAAATACTTGACTGAGGATGTGGGTTTTCAGACAACTTTCTGTCAATAGCTAATAAGAGCTTGGTGAGTGAGACTAGGTTGCTTGGGGGTAAGAAATAACACCCTGTGGTTTATGAGCAAGGAAAATCCATCCAAAAACAGAGATGAGAAACAGAGGTTAGAAACAGAGGTTAGAAACAGAGGTTAGAAACAGAGGTTAGAAACAGAGGTTAGAAACAGAGGTTAGAAACAGAGGTTAGAAACAGAGGTTAGAAACAGAGGTTAGAAACAGAGGTTAGAAACAGAGGTTAGAAACAGAGGTTAGAAACAGAGGTTAGAAACAGAGGTTAGAAACAGAGGTTAGAAACAGAGGTTAGAAACAGAGGTTAGAAACAGAGGTTAGAAACAGAGGTGAGAAACAGAGGTGAGAAACAGAGGTGAGAAACAGAGGTGAGAAACAGAGGTGAGAAACAGAGGTTAGAAACAATACACACTTAAACTTGTATTTTAGTTTACTATGGTGTGATGCAAATAATATTTGATATAATCTAGGGAAATTATATACATTATGTCCTGCTAAATGTAAGGCATTATTTATTTATCTAAATAGTATTGTTTGGTAATGGCAATTTATGTGGAGAATGGGAAATTGTAATGAAATATTTTGGCAAGACTGGTGTGTTGAAGTAACGCCTCGATTGAAGCGCAATCAAAACATGTTACACATCAAAAATAACAAATCACATTGAAACGAACATCATAAAGCTTTTGTATAGGATAATGTTAGCAAAGGTTTGTTTGTCTGTTTACATTATTTATCTGCCCCTGGATACAATGTGTCTATCTATTTATTAGCCCTCTTTCTCTGTTCCACTTTAGATTTCGTTGGATGAGACGGATGTGTCATGAGACCGAGGTGAGATGAACTACCGTTTGAAATGTGAGGACGCTTAGACAGAGACTTCACAGTTAGATCACACTATATTTCTCATAGTGTACCTTGGCAGGTGGTAACCCAATGATTTAGTTTGAACTATACTAAATTTACTCTATGTGCATTTGACTTTTCATGTTTAGAAGCTGCAAATGAATCTCTATCTATAAGGATGTTATATCGTTAATTAACAAAGGCATTTTGGTTCAGAGAAATATTTGATTGAAAGGATCCACTCAGAGGACCCCCAAAGCATTGCAATCAAATATAGCTTTTTAAACACATTCCCTACCTTACTGTCATAGACTGTCCTCTCTGGTGTACTGATGCACCAAGTCTGGAACCAACAGGACCCTGAACAGCTTTTACCCCCAAGACATACGACTGCTAAATAGTTTGTTAAATAGTTAACCAATAACTACCTGCACTGTCTGTATTGACCCTTTTTGCACTAGCTCCTTTGACTCATCACATATGCTGCTGCTACTGTTAATTATCTATCCTGTTGTCTAGTCACTTTATCCCTGCCTATATGTACATACATACCTCAATTACCTCATACCCCTGCACATGGACTCAGTACTGGTACCCTGCGTATATAGCCGAGTTTTCATTACTCATTCCTCGTGTTATCATTTTTCTATTATTCCTTGTTTTTTCCCCTCTGCATTTTTGGGAAGGGCCTGTAAGTGTTTCCATGATAGTCTACACATGTTGCTTACAAAGTATGTGACAAATAAAATTTGATTTGACTGTAATATGATGTACTGTATGTCTCTGTTAGTGTGGTTTGGGATTTCCTGTGTGAGCCTGCTATGTGGCTCTCCTCACCTCGTCCTCTCACTCTGGGGGCCCTGTCAATAGCCATATTCCGTGTCCATTTCCTCCCTCTAGAACACCAGGCAACCCATTACTCTACTGTTAAAGCAGGATGGACTTTTTGGGATAAAGCACCTCATAGCTCCCAAGTGATGACATGGATCTGTTAGATGGCTCTAAAGCTGTTTCTGCAGACTATTGGCTTTAAAAAGGCCTGAGACTGAAATACTAGGAGACTACCTTTTAATGACTAGTCAAGAGACGGAGGGAAATCGCTGGACGCAGGAGTTCACGGTAAGCTGGGTTCATGCTGCTGGTTTTTCCTAGTTGCAGTTTTAATTCCTGGTTTGTTGAGGTCGATTTGTTGAAGTTGACTCCTTGATGTCTCAAAATGGTTCTGTACCTCTGACATAACAACAATAAATGATTTTATACTGAGGATGTTTTCTGACTTAAGTTTTTTGTTATATATGGATAATTATAAATGTTTCTCATAAATAGTGTCTCAATGCTAAACTCTTCTATAGTTGACAGGGAAACGCTCTTGACTTTGAGCTCAGTTCTCAAATGCAGAATGATTAGTGAGTCCATTTCCACTCAAATCACCCAAAATAAACACTAGCTTCCAATGAAGACACTGTCATTTTGTGTCCCGAGCTGCACAATGGGGTGTGTTTAGGGTCATGAAAGTAAGGGGGGTATCTGGGGGCATGCTTCTGAACAGGGTTCGTCTGATTCAGGGTGATTTAAAAAGGGTGTTGAACGTGATTCTGACAGGTTCAGACAGCAGTAGTTGAGGTCATGGACAGGGGTTCCCCAGGGGGTGAGGTTGGAACATACACTGCTGTAGTAGAATGAGAAGGTATCCTCTACAGTTTGTCTGTGATATGATGCTGAAGACAGCCATATACAAAACACTTACAGCTATCATTAGGTATTACTGAGGTTTTACAGCCCAAGTTCATTCTGATTAGGACTGTTTTATGGCTCATTTGTGTCATAACATGTTTCATTGTTTATGACCAAAGTCCTGAATTCAATCAAAACTGGTTTATTGGGTAAGGCAATACGACATTATTATGTAGGATTTGGGGTGGCATGGGTCAGTCAGGCTTCAGAATGTTCGTCAATCTGTGTGAGGTTTTAGACAGAACATACCCAGGATGCACCTGGCTCCACACATGACGTCACAGAGAGTGAGGAACAAGCCCACTAAAGCGCTGTGCGGTTGTCTTATTCAGGTCTTGTTAATTTGGATTCAATTGGGATGCTCCTATACAGCTTTTTAAACCACTGTTTCTCATGTTTAGTGGATCTGGTATTAGATTCTATATAGTGTTATGTTATAATAGGGGATTCAATAGAATGTATTACTATATTTTGTAACTCATTATATATTGTGGTCATGAAGAAAATGCTATGTGTCAAGACAATGTATCTCTGACATAACACTGTTGTCTTTTTACATGACCTTGTTACATCTGTCTGTGTTCCCTTTAACAACTCTGGTGACTCAGCGAAAAATACAGGAAGTTGTGTTACTTCCATAGTTATGTACTGTATGTCTCTGAGCTTTCGGTCCAGCTTGGCTTATAATTCCTATTTCTCCCGCTCCTTGCAATGGACACCCACCAAATCACCAGCTCTTATCAGTTAACTGCTTTCTTAGCTATATTAATTGATCTTTTTTTTTAAATAAATCAATAAACTATATTACATGTAATAAAAGAGAGGTGTTATTATGTCCAATGCTTGTCGACAGCAGCGTGTCAAGGTCAACAGAGTGGAGAATGTGTCTAGAGCAACACAGACCTGCAGGAGCCAGGGCACACGTGATGCACGTCGGATGAATATCTGTTTACACGCCACTGAAAGCCGCCACACAAAGGCTGGAGTGACTCATGGTAACCAGAGACACAAGCTGTGCTACTAGCTCCTCTCCTGTTGTTAGGCTCACTCAGGGCCACTACTGTTAAGGTACACAGTTGCAATTGGGAGTAATAGCACTAAGATGACACTAACTCATTTAGTACTTATTTATGTGAGCATGTATGTACTGCGTGTGCCTGTTAGATCATGTTTGTATCTGTTAAATTCGTCACTATATTCCTGACTGAAAGACTGACTATACCCCAATGATAGGACACACATCACTACTACCCCCCCCCCCTATCTGCCTTTTGTTCCTTCATGTCCGAACTGGCTACAGTTACAGACAGATAGAGTGAGCGTCTGAACAGTTTCTGTCTGGCTCTCGTGAGGGTGCTCAGTAGGGCCTCAGGGTTCTGGCTCTACAATGTACAGACAAGGATACGCCCAGACATGTTGAGCAGTCAGTAGCTCACTCCCCCCACCCGGTTTACTGCTCTGTCCAGTGTAATATAAACACAGCCTTGTTGCAATCTGAGCCAGCTGCTGTTCAGCAATAATGCAGTGTCTTAGTGAAACGTCTGTACTGTATAGCCTGCTACTTAAAGTCAGCACACGGATCCTTCATTCAACTCATTTTAGTCATTTAGCAGAAGCTCTTATCCACAGCAAATTTCGAACAAGTGCCTTGCTCAAGGGCACATCAATAGATTTTTAACCTAGCGACCAGCGACCTTTCTGTTACTGGCCCAAATCTCTTAACTTCTAGGCTACCTGCCTTCCATTATCATAACCTAATGACACAGTCCCCCACCCCCAATCAACAGGCTTCCTACTGTGTAGAAACTTGCAACTATTCTGTTATAGAATTTAGGCTACATTCAATCTCTGGCTTGTTTAGACTCACTATAACCCACTATTGGCCTCTTGTACATAATTCAGTGTCACTTCAACACCTCCCCTTCTCCCATGTGCCCCTCCAACACCCCCCTAACACTGACACAGCCCCTAACACTTACACCAGTCAATTACCCTGACATCTCTCCCAAAAACGTCCCCTTTCTACCACATTTCAAGAAGGCTTTTCTTAAAGGAGCATAACTTTTTTTTGTGTGAGACAAAATTAGAATTGAAGGTGTAACTGGCAGGAAGTGAAAGAAAAGGGAGATACTAACAGAACTGTTGGACAACTACTTTATTCTCAGCACCGCACCAATAAAATGATGATCCTTCTTCGAACCCAGCTTATATCCCTGCAATAAACACTTTATACCCAATGTGATAATATGAGTCTGTTCAAAACTGTTTGTTTCCTGCTTGCCTAGGACAACTACATAGCAGTGAATTCAGCGGTAGCCTCTTCCCCACAACTGATGACTCATCATAAATTCACCATTAGAACTCTGGGTGTTAACAGATGCTGTCCACTGATTACTAATGCTTGACAACAAGTGCTTTGCCAGTGAGGTATATTACACAGAGGCTTTATCATTGAACTTGGGACCAAACTCGGATTAAAAAGCAGATTTGAACCATGCTGAGTGTCAGGAGCATATAGTCTCATGGGTGTCTGGGGAGTTCAACCTGATCAGAACTCTGGTGGTGGTTCCCTTGTTTGGATAAACTGTTACAGATGTAGGATCTTAATTTGATCACCCTGGTGCAGGACATCTTTCCTGAAATGCAGATTTTTTTCTGTAGCATATTCGAGGTTTAAAAGGGCATCTGAAGTTTGTCATTTCCACTTTGACATCTCAGACTTGATTTTCCCTTACGAAAAACATATCAAACCCTACAAAAACGTCTATTCATTATAATCCACATAATTTCCTGTTGCTGAATGATTATTTTCCTGCTGTAGCAAACTGGCTCAAATTAAGATCCTACATCTGAAGATGGTCTAGTCATGTCACAGGGATGTGACTGTGAGCTGGGTTGGGTTGTCAGGACTGGGGTTGTGATAGTCAGATTCAAGGCTGGAGTAATTTGGAAAAAAGAGAAGTATATTCTCTCTCATTAGATAAAAAAATAAGCAGGGTACTGTAATCCTCAGCTGAAAAAGACAGTCAGTGGTTTGTAACCACTGGAACTAGGGTTGGGCAGTATTCAGTTTTTCATACCTTCATACCGTTTCTGCACCACGCCGTGGTAAACGGTACTACTAGAAGTGCACACAAGGGGCGCTATTTCAACAACAACAGAATTTGACGCACAAAACAATTCAGGCAACAGGGATCTTGATCCAGGAGGGGATTGCATGTCTCTGTTGTAACCAATAAACTTGATCTTGACATCTAGCCACTTAGCTAGCTAGTTAAAAAACCAAATGCAAAGCTAGATCCCTGAACTGGATATAATTTATTTGACACATCTTAGATTTCTTATAGTTACACTTAATTTAGTTAGTTAAAAGCAGATATAGGATATCATACCATCAGTATTTCGAAATACCCTGGTATACGGTATAAATGGTATATGGCCAAGCCTAACTGGAACTTTAAATGGGTAGCCATTTAAAGTTCCAGTATGACAATGCTGTTTGCATGGATTGCAGTCCACTTATAACACCACCCACAGGAGCATTTGCACTACAATCAAATGGAACATGTCTAATTAAATAATTATTAGTAGTACAGTCTAATATTCTTCAAAAAGCATATGAAGGGTTAGTTACATGTTCTCTATGGTTAAAAGGAGAAGCTCTGTGTTGCTGAGAGGAGGCACGCAACCTCTGTCAACTAGTTTCAGTGACAGGACCTGTTGACTCATGGGAGGACTCTTTCCTGTTCAGGCCGCAGTCATTTTGATTGTGTACTCACAGAGGGAAATGCAGATTCATGTAACAAAATAAGCTCATGTAACACATCTTGTGTTAGGAAATACTTGAACTATGATTTTTTATTGTTTACAGTTTCAACGAAGTTGACAAAATTAAATATTACATAAGGCCTGCTTCACGTCATAAATATGTTTTGAAATTCTAAGAAATAACACTGTCTAAGAGCATCATGCAGCGATATGAGTTTGGAGACTTTCATCCCTGAGCTCATCTACAGAAACTAACTACCGCACTCTGATTATATACTTTGGAAAGTATTCAGACCCCTTGGCTTTTTACACATTTTGTTACATTACAGCCTTATTCTAAAATGTATTAAAAAATAAAGAAATCCTCAGCAAACTACACACAATACCCCATGATGACAAATCGAAAACAGGTTTTTAGACATTTTTGCAAAAAACAGAAATATCTTATTTACATAAGTATTCATACATAAGTATTCAGTATTCATAAGTATTCATAAGTATTCAGTATTCAGTATTCTAACCCTGTTTCCATTGAGCATTCTTTGAGATGTTTCTACAAATTGATTGGAGCTTTTTTCCATCTATGTAACATTGCAAAAATCAGAAACTTTCTGTCCAAAAATGATGCAGAAAAATTAATCCATGCTTTTGTCACTTCTAGGTTAGACTACTGCAATGCTCTACTTTCTTGCTACCCGGATAAAGCACTTGTCACGCCCTGGTCAAATTATTTTGTGTTTATCTTTATGTATTTGGTCAGGCCAGGGTGTGGCATGGGGTTTTTGTAATTGTGGTGTGTTTGTCTTGGGGTTTTGGTGGTGGTATTGGGATTGTAGCTTAGTGGGTTGTCTAGCAAAGTCTATGGCTGTCTGGAGTGGTTCTCAATCAGAGGCAGGTGCTTATCGTTGTCTCTGATTGGGAACCATATTTAGGCAGCCATATTCTTTGAGTTTGTCGTGGGTGATTGTCCTTAGTGTCTTACTTGTACTCTCTGTTAGTTTGCACTAGATAGGCTGTTTTCGGTTTTCATTACGTTTATTGTTTTGTAGTGTTTAGTGTTTAGTCGTGTTTACGTTTTGTTTAATAAATATGGATCGCAATCGACACGCTGCAGTTTGGTCCGACTCTCCTTCATCACCACTAGAAAACCGTTACAGCACTAAATAAACTTCAGTTAGTGCTAAATACGGCTGCTAGAATCCTGACTAGAACCAAAAAAATTGATCATATTACTCCAGTGCTAGCCTCCCTACACTGGCTTCCTGTCAAAGCATGGGCTGATTTCGAGGTTTTACTGCTAACCTACAAAGCATTACATGGGCTTGCTCCTACCTATCTCTCTGATTTGGTCCTGCCGTACATACCTACACGTACGCTACGGTCACAAGACGCAGGCCTCCTAATTGTCCCTAGAATTTCTAAGAAAACAGCTGGAGGCAGGGCTTTCTCCTATAGAGCTCCATTTTTATGGAACGGTCTGCCTACCCATGTCAAAGACGCAAACTCGGTCTCAACCTTTAAGTCTTTACTGAAGACTCATCTCTTCAGTGGGTCATATGATTGTAGTCTGGCCCAGGAGTGGGAAGGTGAACGGAAAGGCTCTGGAGCAACGAACCGCCCTTGCTGTCTCTGCCTGGCCGGTTACCCTCTTTCCCCTGCGATTCTCTGCCTCTAACCCTATTACAGGGGCTGAGTCACTGGCTTACTGGGGCTCTCTCATACCATCCCTGGGGGTGCGTCACCTGAGTGGGTTGAGTCACTGATGTGATCATCCTGTCTGGGTTGGCGCCCCCCTTGGGTTGTGCCGTGGTGGAGATCTTTGTGGGCTATACTCAGCCTTGTCTCAGGATGGTAAGTTGGTGGTTGAAGATATCCCTCTAGTGGTGTGTGGGCTGTGCTTTGGCAAAGTGGGTGGGGTTATATCCTTCTTGTTTGGCCCTGTCCGGGGGTGTCCTCGGATGGGGCCACAGTGTCTCCTGACCCCTCCTGTCTCAGACTCCAGTATTTATGCTGCAGTAGTTTATGTGTCGGGGGGCTAGGGTCAGTTTGTTATATCTGGAGTACTTCTCCTGTCCTATTCAATGTCCTGTGTGCATTTAAGTGTGCTCTCTCTAATTCTCTCTTTCTCTCTTTCTTTCTCTCTCTTGGAGGACCTGAGCCCTAGGACCATGCCTCAGGACTACCTGACATGATGACTCCTTGCTGTCCCCAGTCCACCTGGCCGTGCTGCTGCTCCAGTTTCAACTGTTCTGCCTTATTATTATTGGACCATGCTGGTCATTTATGAACATTTGAACATCTTCGCCATGTTCTGTTATAATCTCCACCCGGCACAGCCAGAAGAGGACTGGCCACCCCACATAGCCTGGTTCCTCTCTAGGTTTCTTCCTAGGTTTTGGCCTTTCTAGGGAGTTTTTCCTAGCCACCGTGCTTCTACACCTGCATTGCTTGCTGTTTGGGGTTTTAGGCTGGGTTTCTGTACAGCACTTTGAGATATCAGCTGATGTACGAAGGGCTATATAAATAAATTTGATTTGATTTGATTTGATTTGGAGTCCACCTGTGGTAAATTCAATTGATTGGACATAATTTGGAAAGGCACACACCTGTTTATATAAGGTCCCACAGTTGACAGTGGATCTCAGAGCAAAAACCAAGCCATGAGGTCAAAGAAATTGTCCGTAGAGCTCAGAGACAAGATTGTGTCAAGACACAGACTTGGGGAAGGGTACCAAAACATTTCTGCAGCATTGAACGTCCCAAAGAACACACTGGCCTCCACCATTCTTAAATAGAAGAAGATTGGAAACACCAAGACTCTTCCTAGAACTGGCCGCCCGGCCGAACTGAGCAATTGAGGTGACCAAGAACCCGATGGTCACTCTGACAGAGCTCCAGAGTTCTTCTGTTGAGATGGGAGAAACTTCCAGAAGGACAACTATCTCTGCAGCACTCCACCAATTAGGCCTTTTTGGTAGACTGGCCAGACGGAAGCTACTCCTCAGAAAAAGGCACTTGACAGCCCGCTTGGAGTTTGCCAAAAGGTGGTGGTAGCAGCATCATGCTGTGGGGACTGAGAGACTAGTCAGGATCGAGGCAAAGATGAATGGAGAAAACTACAGATAAATCCTTAATGAAAATCTGCTTCAGAGCGCTCACGACCTCAGACTGGGGTGAAGTTTCACCTTCCAACAGGACAATGACCCTAAGCACACAGCCAAGACAATGCAGGAGTGGCTTCCGGACATGTCTCTGAATGTCCTTGAGTGGCCCAGCCAGAGCCTGGACTTGAACCCGATCGAACATCTCTGGAAAGACCCTAAAATAGTTGTGCAGCAACGCTCCCCATCCAACCTGATGGAGCTTGAGAGGATCTGCAGAGAAGAATGAGAGAAACTCCCCAAATATAGGTGTGCTGAGCTTGTAGCGTCACACCCAAGAAGACTCAGGGCTGTAATTGCTGCCAAAGGTGCTTGAGTCACGATAATATAATACCCACCAGAGAGGTTTTACCCTCAGACTCTATGGCCAAATATCTGGATCAAGTCTATGTGTTTACCCTGTGTTGAAACCACTGTCTAGAACTGTTTAATTAGTCAAGCTTACAGTAAGTACATATATCTTTCCTCTTTCTCATTCTATTATAATTTCAGTAAAACAAAGTACTGAGTAAAGGGTCTGAAAACTTATGAAAATGTGATTATCATTTTTATTTTTTAAGAAATTAGTCAAAATGTTTGTTTTTTTTAAACTGTTTTTGGTTTGTCATTATGGGGTATTGTGTGTAGATTGATGAGGTGCAAAAATTATTTAATCAATTTTAGATTAAGGTTATAAATGTGGAAAAAGTCAAGGGGTCTGAATACTTTCTGAAAGCACTGTACCTGCATGGAAATAGCCTAGCCAATCACAGGTGAGAAGAGAAGACTGACAGGTAAGATGAGTCACTACAACAAAAATAACTCAAAATGACAAAAGCGCAGTGTTCTGAAATACTTCCCATTGGTCAACAAATACGCTAGAGGCATATTAAAATAATAATAATAATAACTTGTATACCGCTTTTCAATACAACAAAGTGTTTCACATCATAAAATAACGACATAAAAGTACTTACACAGAAATAAAGACAGGAGGAAGGAGAATTAAGGAGAAGCATTCCAAATGTCTTTGTCAAACAAACTGAAACATTAATCTTATCAAAGAAAAACCTTCAAAACCCTAACTAACAATTAGTCATCATGCCATCTCTTGATATGAATCAGGCTGTTAATGTGAGAGCTTCCTGACAGGGGGAGGTTGTGAGACATTGTTGTGTGTTAATTTATGGCTGCAGGGGCAGTATTGAGTAGCTTGGATGAAAGGTGCCCAGAGTAAACGGCCTGCTCCTCAGTCCCAGATGCTAATATATGCATATTATTATTAGTATTGGATAGAAAACACTCTGACTTTTTAAAAACTGTTTGAATGATGTCTGTGAGTATAACAGAACACATATGGCAGGCAAAAACCTGAGAAGAAATCCAAACAGGAAGTGGGAAATCTGAGGTTGGTCAATTTTCAACCCAGCCCCTATTGAATATACAGTGGGATATTGGTTATGTTGCACTTACTAAGGCTTCCACTAGATGTCAACCGTCTTTAGAAACTTGAATGAGGCTTCTACTGTGATGTGGAGCCGGATGGGAGCTGTTTGAGTCAGTGGTCTGGCAGAGAGCCAGGTCCTGGTCATGCGCATTTCACATGATAGCGACATGCGTTCCATGGTATTTCTACAGACAATGGAATTCTCCAGTTGGAACGTTATTGAAGATTTATGATAAAAACATCCTGAAGATTGATTCTATACTTAGTTTGACAAGTTTCTTCGACCTGTAATATCACTTTTTGATATTTTCATCCGACGTTCGGCTGGACCTGCATGAGCGTTTGGATTTGTGTACACCCCAACAAAAGTAGCTACTTGGACATAAATAATGGACATTATCGAACAAAACAACATTTATTGTGGAACTAGGATTCCTGGGAGTGCATTCAGATGAAGATCATCAAAGGTAAGGGAATATTTATAATGTTATTTCTGATTTCTGTTGACTCCAACATGGAGGATATTTTTTTTTTCTCTGAGCGCCGTCTCAGATCATTGCATGGTTTGCTTTTTCTGTAAAGTTTTTTTGAAATCTGACACAGCAGTTGCATTAAGGAGAGGTATATCTATATTTCCATGTCTAACAATTGTATTTATCGACATTTATAATGAGTATTTCTGTAAAATGATGTGGCTCTCTGCAATATCACCGGATGTTTTTGGAACTAGCGCCAATGTATACTGAGATTGTTTTATATAAACAAATGTATTGTGTAACATGAAGTCCTATGAGTGTCATCTGATGAAGATCATCAAAGGTTAGTGATTCATTTTATCTCTATTTGTGCTTTTTGTGACTCCTCTCTTTAGCTGGAAAAATGGCAGAAGTTTTCTGTGAGTTAGTGGTGACCTAACATAATCGTTAGTGGTGCTTTCACTGTGAAGCCTATTTGAAATCGGACATTGTGGTGGGATTAACAGCAATATTACCTTTAAAACGGTATAAGATACATGTATGTTTGAGGAATTCTCACTTTCACTGGCTGTTGTCATATCGACACCGTTGACGGGATTGCATCCCTAAGAAGTTGAGTGAGGCAACATGTTTCATGACTAATATCTTAGGAAAGTACTGAAGATTCTTAAACTGACAATTTATAGCCCCGTGACAGGATAACCCTTGCTCAAGGACGTATTTTTCACGTAGCCGGCTCTGGATTTGAACCAGTCAATCAATCAATCAAATTATTTTATAAAGCCCTTTTTACATCAGCAGATGTCACAAAGTGCTATACAGAAACCCAGCCTAAAAGCCCAAACAGCAAGCAATGCAGATGTAGAAGCGCGGAGGCCAGGAAAAACTCTCTAGAAAGGCAGGAACCTAGGAAGAAACCTAGAGAGGAACCAGGCTCTGGGGGGTGGCCAGTCCTCTTCTGGTTGTGCCGGGTGGAGATAGTACATGGCCATTAAGGCCAGATTGTTCTTCAAGATGTTCAAACATTCATAAATGACCAGCAGGGTCATTCAGAGGGTCGAGACAGCAGGTGCGGATATCAAGTCAAAAACAGCAGGTTTTTGCTACAAGGTAACACGTCCGGTGAACAGGTCAGGGTTCCATAGCCACAGGCAGAACAGTTGAAACGGGAGCAGCAGCACAACCAGGTGGACTGGGGACAGCCAGGAGTCATCAGGCCAGATAGTCCTGAGGCATGGTCCAAGGAGGGGAGGGAAAGGGAGAGGGAGAGAATTAGAGGGAGCATACTTAAATTCACACAGGACACCAGATAAGACAGGAGAACTACACCAGATATAACAGACTGACCCTAGCCCCTCGACACATTATTGCACCACAGATACCGGAAGCTGGGGGGGGGGCACTGTGGCCCCGTCCAACGATACCCTGGGACAGGGCCAACCAGGCAGGATAGTATAACCCCACCCACCGTGCCAAAGCACAGCCCCCACACCACTAGAGGGATATCAACAGACCACCACCTTTCTACTCTGAGACAAGTCTGAATATTGCCCACGAGTATAGGCTAAGTATAGCCCAGTGACCTTTCGTTACTGGCCCAGCGCTCTTAACAGCTAAGCAACCTGCTGGCCAACATATTTCTTATTCTCAGGGAATGGATTCTTCTGATGGTGTTTTAGTTGCATATTTTTAGTTGAATGGTTTTAGTTTAATATTTTTCTTAGGCAGCTGAACAAACCAGAATGCATTTTTAGTCCTCATCATTGGACAGAAAAAATGCATGTTGATGCTATGCATTAAGAATCCTGTCAGATAAGTGTTTAGTGATAAAATGTAACAAGAAGTGGAGGGACAAGGTTCACAAACCAGTAAGATGGGTGTGAAACTCTTCAGTAAGATGGATGTGAAACTCTCCAGTAACGTGGATGTGAAACTCTTCAGTTAGATGGATGTGAAACTCTCCAGTAACGTGGATGTGAAACTCTCCAGTAACGTGGATGTGAAACTCTCCAGTTAGATGGATGTGAAACTCTCCAGTAACGTGGATTTGAAACTCTTCAGTTAGATGGATGTGAAACTCTCCAGTAACATGGATGTGAAACTCTCCAGTTAGATGGATGTGAAACTCTCCAGTTAGATGGATGTGAAACTCTCCAGTAACGTGGATGTGAAACTCTTCAGTTAGATGGATGTGAAACTCTCCACTTAGATGGATGTGAAACTCTCCAGTTAGATGGATGTGAAACTCTCCAGTTAGATGGATGTGAAACTCTCCAGTTAGATGGATGTGAAACTCTCCACTTAGATGGATGTGAAACTCTCCACTTAGATGGATCTGAAACTCTTCAGTTAGATGGATGTGAAACTCTCCAGTTAGATGGATGTGAAACTCTTCAGTATTAGGGCCCCTAACATCACCCTTCTACTCTGCTGAAGCTGATAATAGGGCCTCTCACTCAGCCTCACACCTCTAACCCAACCAGAGGAGGCTGATGGGAGGAGCTATACGAAGACGGGCTCATTGTAATAGCTGGAATGGAATCGATGGAACGGTATCAAACACATCAAACATATTGAAACCACATGGTTGACTCCGTTCCATAAATTAAATTCCAGCCATTACAATGAGCCCATCTATAGGTCCTCCCACCAGCCTCCTCTGAACCACACCTCTCGGAGGCCAGTTTAACAGTTTAACCCAGTCCCTTGCTTACAGAGTAAGACCAACCCACCTGTGAGTAGGTCTAGGCTCTGACAGGTTAAAGGCATCAGGATGCTTCAGTTCAGGGAAGCATGCGAACGCCTTTACTCTGTAAGAAAAGGACCGTGTTAAACTATTAAACTGGCCTCCGAGAGGTGTGGTTCAGAGGAGGCTGGTGGGAGGAGCTATAGGAGGACAGGCTTGAGTAAGGCACTCAACTCTACTGCTCCTGTAAGTTGCTCTGGGTAAGATCGTCTAGTGAATGTAATGATAACACTTTTCTTGGATAGTCCTCTTCATGTCCTCAACTCTAACCCCAGCCATAACCCTAACTTCATGTCCACATCAAGGCTCAACCCTAACCCCACCCATAACCCTAACTCTAGATTCATGTCCACACACCTGCTATCACTCAGACCAGTATGGGGGTATCACTGCTCCCCCGGTTTTCCTAGCTACCCTGCTGCTCCCCCATGGACATTTCCCACCCCCATCAACTGACATTTAACCTGCCCCCACCCCAATGGACATTTACTATTGCGCAGCTGTTATTAATATGTATATATTATTATTTATGTTTTTATTATTATCAATTTTGATTATATATGTATTGTTTTATTTCACTTCGTCCTGTGTTGATGGAGCTCGGAGCTCAGTAATTTCACTGTACCCTGTGATTACATCTCCAACCCTGTACAAGTGACTATTAAACTCTCTAGTCTAATCTCAACCCTAACCCTAGTTATAAACCTAACCTTAACCCTTATCCTCAGAGATCAAGTCGCACCCTGGCCCCTTTCCTGAAAATAGCTGCTATCAGAGAGAAAAGGGAAGGCAATAAAAGTGCAGGGTGGATGTAACTATTTGTTTGTTCTGGGTCAGTATTACCAGAAACCCATGGTTTCTCTTCCTCATCTCCTGGTATGTGGGGATTCTTTAGCCTGAGTCACTGACACTCATAGTCCTAGGTGTCTATGGGATGGGCAAGAGTGTTGCTAGAATTTGAGGACATAGGTGGCATAACCCAAAGCCAGTGGGGCCTGCCAAAAACAGCCTTCCAAAAACATTTGGGGCTGCAGCCTCGGAAGCCCACCCTTAACGACGCCGATGAGGATGGGCATAACTTTACAGTTCTTATCTGAATATTTTTTTTTAAATATAAAGTATCTGTTACACAATGTGTGTTTTACAATATGTGACCCGATTTAGGAAACTAGGTGGCTGGCTGGCTCCCTAGTTGACATTATTATTTGTTTCCAGGAGCCATTTGCTTTTCTAGTTAGAGCCTAATGTTAGCTAGCCAACATTGGACTTGGTTGGTTAGCAACCAGTACTGTGGCATTGTTGCCACATTGTTCATTGTTGTTTAACTAGCAAACGTTAGCAGGCTGGCTCGTTAGCTAACGTTACATGACGTGTGTGATCTTAAAGGTTGTTTACCTAGCTAGGTTCATCGTTATATGTCGTAAGGAAAAGTGTACTGTTAGCTAGCGAACGTTAGCTGGCTGGCTCCCTAGCGGACGTTATTATTCGTTTCCCAGAGATGTTTGCTTTTCTAGTTAGTTGGCACTTTGTTCATTGTTGTTTAACTAGCTAACGTTAGCAGGCTGGCTCGTTAGCTTACGTGACATGTGGTCTTAAACGTTGTTTACCTAGCTAGGTTCATTGTTTACCTAGCTAGCTCGCTATAACGTTGTCTTAAGCTAAAGTGTACTGTTAGCTAGCTAACGTTATTACTCGTTTCCCAGAGCAGTTTGCTCTTCTAGTTAGAGCCTAGTGTTGGTACTTTGTTGTCTACTTTTATCCAATGTAAAAAACACCAATTCACATTTTGCTACATAAGTCCGAATCCAGGTAGTGAGTCACATATGGTCAAGAAATGACAGAGATACAAAGCCCATTCCAAATCTCCATGGTTTTGTTGTAGGTTTATTTTAACATCTTGGAACATATGCAGAAACATACAGTACCAGTCAAAGTTTGAACACACATACACATTCAAGAGTTTCCCTTTATTTTTACTATATTCCATTGTAGAAAAAAAAACAGAAAAAAAACAGAAATATAACATTTACATAAGTATTCAGACCCTTTACTCTGTACTTTGCTGAAGCACCTTTGGCAGCAACAACAGCCTTGAGTCTTCTGGGTATGACGCTACAAGCTTGCCACACCTGTATTTGGGGAGTTTCTCCCATTCTTCTCTGCAGATCCTCTCAAGCTCTGTCAGGTTGGATGGGGAGCGTTGCTCCACAGCTATTTTCAGGTCTCTCCAGAGATGTTAGATCGGGTTGAAGTCTGGGCTCTGGCTGGGCCACTCAAGAACATTGAGACTTGTCCCGAAGCCACTCCTGCGTTGTCTTGGGTGTGTGCTTAGGGTCGTTGTCCTGTTGGAAGGTGAACCTTCGCATCAGTCTGAGGTCGTGAGTGCTCTGGAGCAGGTTTTCATCAAGGATCTCTCTGTAATTTGCTCCATTCATCTTCCCCTTGATCCTGACTAGTCTTCCAGTTCCCGCTGCTGAAAAACATCTCCACAGCATGATGCTGCCACCAACATGCTTCACCGTAGGGATGGTGCCAGGTTTCCTGCAGACGTGACGCTTGGCATTCAAGTCAAAGCGTTCGATCTTGGTTTCATCAGCACAGATAGTCTTGTTTCTCATGGTCCGAGAGTCTTTAGGTGCCTTTTGGTAAACTCCAAGCGGGCTGTCATGTGCCTTTTACTGAGGAGTGGCTTCCGTCAGGCCACTCTACCATAAAGACCTGATTGGTGGAGTGCTGCAGAGATAGTTGTCCTTCTGGAAGGTTCTCCCATCTCCACAGACGGCACCCTTCCCCAGATCTGTGCATTGACACAATCCTGTCTCGCAGCTCTACAGACAATTCCTTCGACCTCATAGTTTTTTCATGTCCAATCAATTGAATTTACCACAGGTGTACTCCAATCAAGTTGTAGAAACATCTCAAGGATGATCAATGGAAGTAGGATGCAGCTGAGCTCAATTTTGAGTCTCATAGCAAAGGGTCTGAATACTTATGTAAATAAGGTATTTTTTAATTGAATATGTTTGCAAAAATGTCTAAAAACCCGTTTTCATTTTGTCACTATGGGCTATTGTGTGTAGATTGATGAGGGGAAAAAATATTTAGTCAATTTTAGAATAAGGCTTTAAAGTTACAAAATGTGCAAAAATTCAAGGGGTCTGAATACTTTCCGAGGGCACTGTACCTGCAGTAGGATTTCAGTTGGGAGGCCAGTTTGTCTTGCTACACTTAGGTAGTAGATCATGAGTTTAACCTTTTTTAGGATATACCTGATGTGCTTGTCCCAGGTCAGGTCAGCTGACACCATTACACCCAGCAAAAGGAAGGACTCCACACGTTCAGCTGGATGGCAGTTTACAGCAACCACTGGTGGAGAGGCCTTGTCAGCAGCCCTTTTGAAGCAGATTACCATATTCTTGGTTTTCTCTTCCTTCATGTAGAGGCAGTTGGTTTTCCCCCACTCTGCCACTGCATTGATCACTGCTTGCGTTTGGCCAAGTAGCTTGCCAGGGAGCAACTCTGTGAGTGTAAGTTCATCAGCGTACTTTACAGGGTGGACGCTGCTTGGGAGGCTGGAGTATAGGGTGTTCATGCATAGCACAAATATTAGGGGAGAGAGCAATCCACCCTGGGGTATTTTAGCTGGGACTAGCTGTGGGTTACCTCACTGTTCACTTGTGGTTGTCTAGGTAGCTCTTGATGGTGTGAGTAGAGTGAGTAGGAGCTGGCCATGGTCCATGGTGTTAAATGCTCTTCAAAAGTCTATAAAGGTTACATTAACATCTTGCTTTGGCACTTGGTTTGAGATGTGCTACAACTGTAGGAGATGGAGAATAGCAGACCCTGTTGACCTGTTCTTCACGAAGACGTCGTGAAGACTTGATGTTTTGAGCAGTCTCCTTCTCCAGTATGTCACGTAGCAACCCATTAAATATTTTCCCCATGGAATTGAGATTTGCCTGTAGGGGAGGTGGGGCTTTTTCACTTATGCACAGCATAGACAATGGACTGTTTCCATTGAGAGGGGAAGGATCTGTGTTCCATACATGAGTTGAAGATATGGCACAGAACTGGTGCTAGCTCCTCACACTATGTTTTCAGGAACAAGGGGGGAATCTTGTTGGGGCCCGCAGACTTCTGCCCATTCAGTCGCTTCAGGCAGGTTTTGATCCAGCCAATGCTGAATCTGCAGGGACAGAGCTCTTATTTAGAATAACTTATTTGTTGTAAGGATCGGTTCATCAAAAGTTACTCCTCTTTCTCACATATTTCACTTCAGATCTTCAAGAGGAGTTTTTGATGGGAGTTTAGTTGCCTACGGTAAGAAGTAACATTTGATGTATATGCACTTCGATTCCGAAACCTTTGGTGTAAATTACTGCAATAACTACAGAGGTTACACTCTTAGGTTTTAACTAGGATTTAGTGCACTCTATGCAGATGATCAATGTTTCAGTACTTGTTTCTCTGGCAGTGACTCAAGGTCTGGTGAAATATAGCACGAGGGGAATACTGACAGGATAACCACTCATAGTGAATCACTGAGAATCACAAGCTGTTAGCTCAGTCACAGAACACAACTCAGGATTATAGTGAGGAACAACCTATCATTACCGCATGAGGCTAGTGGTACATATACAGTAAATAGCCAGTACTGTTTTAATTGTGTTTTATATTTACAGTTGGTCAAATGAAATGGAAATTAAATTCTATTTTGGTGTGTTCTCTCTATTGCGTTATTTCAGTGAACGTGTTTTAACTACACTTACAGTATAATTACAAATTCTGGAGTTGTAAGTGTCACTGAGCTCTTGACCACAGGGTTTGGTTTCAGTCAGCTGTATTCATATGAAGTGACCACTTTACACAAAATGGCTCCAAACCTGTAAAGTTCATAGTATCACACAAAACATTGATTTTACTGTATGCTGTAGGACCATTGAATGCAATGGATACAGAACTGTCTAAAGTAAGTTACCCTTAACTGCATACTGTCTGACATCAAAAAGCCTGTAGTGGGGTTGATGTAAATGTGATGCAATCCCTGCAAAGGTTCAACCGAGATGCAGGCCAGAGAAACTGCTGCGCACACACACACACACACATCCCGTCTCAGGAGGAAAAGAGAGAAGGGGATGAAACACAGTTTAATCTTGTGATTATTAAAAGGGACAAGTGATGAGCTCAAAGGAACTATTCTGAAATTCTTATGAATACATTTTCAAAAAAGAGAACTTGCGAATGCATGATGTAATTCTAAGAATGTTTTTTCATAGTAAATTGCTGTGTACTTCTAATAGCATTAAAACAAATCAATATAACACTGCTTGTCAACATTTCAAGCTGGTCACACAACTAAACTGTACAGGGCCCAGTGAGATAAAGGGAGTGATTTCAGACACCGTGTGCCTTGGCAGCCCGAGTGGGCCCATAAAGGGAAGACACAAGAGTATAGTTCAAGTCATTCTTGTGGCATGCACTGCTCTAATATAAACCAAATACATTGAGAACAGCGTATGAAGTTGTACTGTATCTCAAAACACTCAATATAGGATTTGACTGGGGTCTTTGACCACGGTATCCTGAGTACGTTGCTTCTTGGCAGAGGTAAAAAACGATTCCGATTAGACACAGAAAGAAGGCCGTTGGACTGTGCATTTCAAGCTGTAAAAGCTGTCACTGTGTTATACCAATGCACTATGAATTTTATGGCTTCTAGTAATCTCAAGTGCAATGAATTTCTAATTCTGTAGATATCCTCATTCTGTATTTATTTAGATCAAAATTCCATGTGCTGTGAATTCTTCCCACTGAGGTGAAATCAAGGTTATATGCCCTGGAGCCTGTATCATTGTAACAAGAGCAACACTGAATCCAGCGAGTAAAGAACTGAATAAGAAATACAATTTGTGCATAGTACAGGTTTTCTCAGTCGTGTACAAGCATTTCTTTAGAACTATGTTGTCGATTTCCAAAACAGAGTCCACAAGACACCGAACTCTGTGGCCTTTGGCAAAACAGTAAATGTGTTTTCAAAATGTATTTGCCTTCTCAAAACATAAATACGTTAATTCATCAAAACTGTATTATACCGTCAAAATTGCAAATATGTTCATCAAAAGAACATGACCGCCTGCAAAAAGATTAACACAACCACACTTATCTTTTGAGTCCGAGCAGACAAAACAGAAAGTTAGTTTGTCTTTTAAAAATCCAGGTAGATCAATACATTTTCTTTGCAGTCAACTATCCAAAGGTTGTATAGATGGAAGTTGCAGAATTATGGGCAATTACTCTCCTTTTATACATATTTCACCAAACAATTTCACATAAAATCAAATATTATTCCTAATAAAAATGATAATAATAAGCACATTGTGTGCAGGATCCATTCATCAGTATCATCACAATCCAAATCCATGCATTTCAATACATAGCCTTGTTTCCTCGTAGTTTCGTAGACTTTCCATTGGTGCACAGAAACACAATCCACAATAGAAATAAGGAAAGGTGAATACAATGGCGAAAACAAAACTGATATGGATGTATAGACCTCAACCCACACCAAAGCAAAGCTCTAAAATGGAAGGTCACAATGTTGGAGATGATGACTTAGGAGTATCCTAAAGTTACTTTGAAGTAACACAACTTCCTTCACATCTCTGTCCCCATTGCCTAAACCTTTCCCTATATTGTACATGGTCTGACACTTGAGGGGGTGATTTAGAATTTTGCGCAGAAGTATTATTACCGAAGTCAAGGCTATAACCTCTTTTGGAGTTAACTAGTGGTCTCAAATCGTATCCTGATGTTGACAGCAGATTGCTAACTTAGCTAGCTAACATACATTTTGAGAAAACAAGTTATATTAAGTGGCTAGCTAGCTAGCATTAGCAACGTTTGATGGTCAATGAGACTGAGAGCTAGCTAGCCAGCTGAGCTAGCAAACAATGTAATACAAGTATAATTTCAGATTCTAAAAATACTCCAGGAGGCTGTTCATCTCAGGAATCACAGTAGCAAGTACTCCTGGTGCACTGTTGAATTATTTGTCACATAAACATGACTTTTCAAAAGAAACTCAGTTTTTGCCATAGCCCTCACTGGCATTCATGCAATTTAAACGTGAGTTTGTCCGAGGTGTCAGACTCGACTACATTTGAAATCCATTGGAGCGCTGCAACTGGTTGGCCAAAATTCTGGGGGGGTGTTTAGCGAAGGGTCAATTGCACACATTTCTCTCCTGATGAAAACAATGTGTTAAAATTCTGTGAACAAAACACTTAACAGTGAATTTTGTATTCACTGATGACATTTGTATTTAAAGTTTAGCAAAAGGTGGTCTAAGATATGAAAGCCATGTACAAAGACAAGATAATTATCAGAAATTCTGTACATGTATTTTGCATTTGATCATTGCTGCTCTGCTATCGATACATTTCAACTTGTGCTATTCTTATCAAAGGGTTGATATAGTTGGTCTTTAGTGATCCTTCAGGCGGTAGTCCACTGCTATGAGTATTCCCATGGTGATACATGAGTCTGTGGTGAAGAGGGCAAGCAGACACATGCTCAAGTTACAATTTTGTTTAATCACTTTGGTACTATTTTCACAAGTATGTGGTAAAATGTCACAACTCTTAGTACAAATCTCAAAACAGATCATATAAAAGGCTGTTTTTTAAAACTTGAAACACATTTTTAATTTGCTGCCAAAGCAGCAGCTACTCTTCCTGGGGTCCAGCAAAATGAAGGCAGTTTATACAATTTTTAAAACATTACAATACATTCACAGATTTTACAACACACTGTGTGCCCTCAGACCCCTACTAAACCACTACCACATATCTACAGTACTAAATCCATGTGTATGTATAGTGCATATGTTATCGTGTGTGTGTATGTGTGTGTGTGTGTGTGTGTGTGTGTGTGCATGTGTCTGTGCCAATGTTTGTGTTGCTTCACAGTCCCCGCTGTTCCATAAGGTGTTTTTTTATCTGTTTTTTAAATCAAATTTTACTGCTTGCATCAGTTACTTGATGTGGAATAGAGTTCCGTGTAGCCATGGCTCTATGTAGTACTGTGTGCCTCCCATAGTCTGTTCTGGACTTGGGGAATGTGAAGATACCTCTTGTGGCATGTCTTGTGGGGTATGCATGGGTGTCTGAGCTGTGTGCCAGTAGTTTAGGCAGACATCTCGGTGCATTCAACACCTCTCATAAATAAAAGTAGTGATGAAGTCAATCTCTCCTACACTTTCAGCCAGGAGAGATTGACATGCATATTATTAATATTAGCTCTCTGTGTACATCCAAGGGCCAGCCGTGCTGCCCTGTTCTGAGCCAATTGCAATTTTTTGTGGCATCTGACCACACAACTGAACAGTAGTCAAAGTGTAGGACCTTCTTGTTGATAGTGTTGTTAAGAGCATCGCTTTATTATAGACTTCTCCCAATCTTAGCTACTACTGCATCAATATGTTTTCACCATGACAGTTTACAATCTAAGGTTGCTCCAAGCAGTTTAGTCATCTCAACTTGCTCAATTTCCACATTATTTATTTCAAAATTTAGTTGAGGTTTAGGGTTTAGTGAGTGTTTTATTCCAAATACAATACTTTTAGTTTTAGAAATATTTAGGGATAACATATTCCTTGCCACACACTCTGAAACTAACTGCAGTGCTTTGTTGAGTATTGCAGTCATTTCAGTCTCTGTAGTAGCTGACGTGTATAGTGTTGAGTCCTCTGCATACATAGACACTCTGGCTTTACTCAAAGTCAGTGGCATGTCATTAGTAAAAATTGAAAAAAGCAAGGGCCTAAACAGCTACCCTGGGGAACTCCTGACTCTAGATTATATTTAAGGGGCTTCCATTAAAGAACACCCTCTGTGTTCTGTTAGACAAGTAACTCATTATCCACATTATAGCAGGGGGTGTAAAGCCATAACACATACGTTTTTCCAGCAGCAGACTATGATTGATAATGTCAAAAGCTACACTGAAGTCTAACAAGACAGCCCCCACAATCATTTTATCATCAATTTCTCTCAGCCAATCATCAGTCATTTGTGTAAGTGCTGTGCTTGTTGAGTGTCCTTCTCTATAAGCATTCTGAAATTCTGTTATCAATTTGTTTACTGTGAAATAGCATCGTATCTGGTCAAACACAATTATTTCCAGAAGTTTACTAAGGGTTGGTAATAGGCTGATTGGTCGACTATTTGAGCCAGTAAAGGGGGCTTTACTATTCTTGGGTAGCGGAATGACTAGCTTCCCTCCAGGCCTGAGGGCACACACTCTCTAGTAGGCTTAACTTGAAGATGTGGCAAATAGGAGTGGAAATGTTGTCTGTTGTTATCCTCAGTAATTTTCCATCCAGATTGTCAGACCCCGGTGGCTTGTAATTGTTGATAGACAACAATAATTTTTTCACCTCTTCCACACTGACTTTACGGAATTCAAAAGTACAATTCTTGTTTTTCATAATTTCCGATATAATTGGATGTGTAGTGTCAGCGTTTGTTGCTGGCATGTCATCCCTAAGTTTGCTTATCTTGCCAATGAAAAAGCCATTAAAGTAGTTTGCAATATCAGTGGGCTTTGTGATGATTGAGCCATCTGATTCATTGAATGAAGGAGCCGAGTTGGCTTTTTCCCCAAAAATGTCTTTAAGGTGCCCCAAAGCTTTTTACTATCATTCTTTATATAATTTATCTTTGTTTTATAGTGTAGTTTATTTTTATTTAGTTTAGTCACATGATTTCTTAATTTGCAGCATGTTTGCCAATCAGTTGGGCTGCCAGACTTAATTGCCAAACCTTTTGCCTCATCCCTCTCAACCATACAATTTTTCAATTCCTCATCAATACAAGGGGATTTAACAGTTTTTACAGTCATTTTCTTAATGGGTGTGTGCTAATTAGTAACTGGAATAAGTAGTTTTATAAATGTGTCAAGTGCAGCGTCTGGTTGGTCATCATTACACACCGCAGACCAGCAAATATTCTTTACATCATCAACATATGAATCGCTACACAACTTCTTGTATGACCTCTATATGACACTATATTAGGCCCAGGCTTTGGAACTTTGGTTTACCTATGTATGGCTATTATATTGTGATCACTACATTCAATGGATTTGGATACTGCTTTAAAGCAAATATCTGCAGAATTAATAAAGATGTGATTAATGCATTTTAATTATTTAATTATTGTGCTGTTTGTAACTACTCTGGTAGGTTGACGGACAACCTGAACCAGGTTGCAGGCACTGGTTACAGTTTGCCATTTTTTCCTGAGTGGGCAGCTTGATGATAGCCAGTCAATATTTAAATCGCCCAGAAAATATACTTCTCTGTTATATCACATACATTATCAAGCATTTCACACATATTACTGTGTGCTAACCATACTGACTGTTAGCTGACTGTTAGCACTTGGTGGTCTACAGCAGCTTCCCACAAGAATGGGCTTTAGGCGAGGCAGATGAACCTGTAGCCATATTACTTCAACAGTGTTTAACATTAGATCGTCTCTAAGCTTTACAGGAATGTGGTAATGAATATAGACCGCAACACTGCCTCCGTTGGAATTTCTGTCTTTTTGGTAGATGTTATAACCATGTATTGCTACCATTGTATCATCAAAAGTATTATCTAAGTGAGGTTCAGAGATTGTCAGAATATGAACATCATCTGTTACAAGCAAGTTATTGACTTCATGGACCTTGTTTCTTAGGCTACATATGTTAATATGGGCTATTTTTAGCACTTGTCTGGGTTGCTTGATTGTTTTTAATGCTTTCCTGGGAAGATTATCAGAGGTAGACTTACACATGTTATTTACATTGAAGCTGATAGTGCAGGGTGAGCTGCATAAAGTGGTCTTTCTAGTGTTGCACACCGCCTCAGTGCTAACAGTGTAACTCTGGTTTATAGGCTCATGATTACTGCTTACAATAGCTGTAGGATAAACAGATGTATTCGGTGCAATTAGGGGTACATAAATTAAATTACTTACATTGTGTTTGCCAATGCCCCTAAGATCACGTACATTCGATGCAGCATTATGACAACTTATTGTCACAATGGTAGGGATTAGCTGAGCCGGTCTTGGATCATTTACCAGTCATTGTTTCAATGCAGCCTTGAAATGCGTGGACAGAGTCCAGGAGCCAAGATGATTTGGATGGACTTCGTCATTCCTGTAGAGTATCTTCTGTCTCACCATAGAGCTGCCTATGATGACAGCTGGTGATGTTGAATGGGCTGGTCTCTCAGGCAGCCTCACGGTCTGGTGTTCTGAGCTGGAGCTCTGAGGATCACAACCGAGGACGAAGACGCAGGTACTTCCGGATTTGATCTTGATTGGTAAGCCACAAAGGACAAAGGCGCCAGAACCTCTGGATCGAGTGCTGCAAAGCTGTTTCTGGTCTGTGTCAGTTCTGGGCTCAACATCTCCATGGAGAACCCCGTTGCCAGAGGAAGCCTTCTTCAACTTCCACGGCGAGTGACTTACCTCCATGGCTGGTTGGTTGGGTCGAGAACAGCTCCATTCTCCAGGGAAGGGGGAGAACCCTTCAGCCAGTCGGCTGTGGAAAGCCGACAAGGCGGCGAAACTTCCACCAGACCAGAGCTTCGTCCGGCTACTGGGGTGGGAGAAAGAGAAAAAGTAGGTGGGCGTGGGTTCCCCAGTAGCTTATGTACAGTTGAAGTCAGAAGTTTACATACACCTTAGCCAAATACATTTAAACTCACTTTTTCACAATTCCTGACATTTAATCCAAGTAAAAATTCCCTGTCTTAAGGTCAGTTAGGATCACCACTTTATTTTAAGAATGTGAAATATCAGAATAATAGTAGAGCGAAATATTTATTTCGGCTTTTATATCTTTCATCACATTCCCAGTGGGTCAGAAGTTAACATAAACTCAATTAGTATTTGGTGGCATTGCCTTTAAATTGATTACCTTGGGTCAAACATTTGGGTAGCCTTCCACAAGCTTCCCACAATAAATTGGGTGAATTTTGGCCCATTCCTCCTGACAGAGCTGGTGTAACTGAGTTTGGTTTGTAGGCCTCCTTGCTCGCACACGCTTTTTCAGTTCTGCCCACAAATTTTCTATACGATTGAGGTCAGAGCTTTGTGATGGCCACTCCAATACATTGACTTTGTTGACCTTAAACTATTTTGTCACAATTTGGGAAGTATGTTTGAGGTCATTGTCCATTTGGAAGACCCATTTGTGACCAAGCTTTAACTTCCTGACTGATGTCTTGAGATGTTGCTTCAATATATCCACATCATTTTTCTCCCTCATGATGCTATCTATTTTGTGAAGTGCACCAGTCCTTCCTGCAGCAAAGCACCCCCACAACATGATGCTGCCACCCCCGTGCTTCACAGTTGGGATTGTGTTTTTCGGCTTGCAAGCCTCCCCCTTTTTCCTCCAAACATAACGATGGTCATTATTTCCAAACAATTCTATTTTTGTTTCATCAGACCAGAGGACATTTCTCCAAAAAGTACGATCTTTGTCCCCATGTGCATTTGCAAACCGTAGTCTGGCTTTTTTATGCCGGTTTTGGAGCAGTGGCTTCTTCCTTGCTGAGTGGCCTTTCAGGTTATGTTGATACAGGACTCGTTTTACTGTGGATATAGAAACATTTGTACCTGTTTTCTCCAGCATCTTCACAAGGTCCCTTGCTGTTGTTCTGGGATTGATTTGCACTTTTCGCGCCACAGTATGTTCATCTCTAGGAGACAGAACGCGTCACCTTCCTGAGTGGTATGATGGCTGCGTCGTCTCATGATGTTTATACTTGTGTACTATTGTTTGTACAGATGAATGTGGTACCTTCAGGTATTTGGAAATTGCTCCCAAGGATGAATCAGACTTGTGAAGGTCTACACATTTTTTTCTGAGGTCTTAGCTGATTTCTTTTGATTTCCCCATGATGTCAAGCAAAGAGGCACTAAGTTTGAAGGTAGGCCTTGAAATACATCCACAGGTACACCTCCAATTGACTCAAATTATGTCAATTAGCCTATCAGAAGCTTCTAAAGCCATGACATACTTTTCTGGAATTTTCCAAGCTGTTTAAAGGCAAAGTCAACTTAGTGTATGTAAACTTCTGACCCACTGGAATTGTGATACAGTGAATTGTAAGTGAAATATTCTGTCTGTAAACAATTACTTGTGTCATGCACAAAGTAGATGTACTAACCGACTTGCCAAAACTATTGTTTGTTTTTCAAGAAATTTGTGGAGTAGTTGAAAAACAAGTTTTAATGACTCCAACCTATGTGTGTGTAAACTTCTGACTTCAACTGTAGGTTTGCTACTTGCTACATAGCAAGCAGTTGCTTCATTGAAAGTCAGCGCGGTCCACATTGTCCCGGAACAAAGCAAAGTCAACACAGCTCCTGTAATGCTGGAAACGTTAAATAGCATCCTCCATATCCATTCCCCCTATATGGAATCTGGCAGGATTCCAGGACAGATAGCAGCGCTCACAGCAGTTTAGCCCAACAGAGCCGCAGGATTCAAAATGAAAGTATATAAAAACTCTGTCATCTTTTAAAACGAGGTTCGGCATTCGACAGCGTTCAACAACGACAAACATACGTTGCGCTCTGATGACGTAATGACTGCCTATTGATTGCCTATTAATTGACTAAGTACAAACACACAAAATCACACAGTAAGTTTTTCAACAAACTGAATCAGTTTTCATCTTAAAACACCTTTCATATAAAGTCATTGTCTTTCCCAATGCAATGCTCACAATACTTTTCATAGGATTCTCTTCTCATTTGTTTAAATACATTTTACCATCACTTAATCCAACATGTGCTTGATGGTTAATCACTTAACCGTTTGGTAAACCTTTAGATTTTAAACTTGTTTGTGTACCACAGGGGTTCCCAAGCGTACCCCCTTTAGCACCAGGGTCAGCACACTCTCAAATGTTGTTGTTTTTTGCCATCATTATAAGCCTGCCACACACACACTATACGATATGTTTAGTAAGCGTAAGAATGAGTGTGAGTTTTTGTCACAACCCGGCTTGTGGGAAGTGACAAAGAGCTCTTATAGGACCAGGGTACAAATAATAATATAATAATAATCAATAATTTTTCTCTTTATTTAACTCACCACAGGTTAATACGAAGGGTGTGCTTGAAAGGATGCACATACGTCTGCAATGTTGGGTTGTATTGGAGAGAGTCTCAGTCTTAAATAATTTTCCACACACAGTCTGTGCCTGTATTTAGTTTTCATGCTAGTGAGTGAATCCACTCTGACATAGGTACGTGGTTGCAAAGGGCATCAGGAAAGATGGAAAGACCTGTGTGTTGTCCTTGTTACTGCAGACAGAAAAGAGTTCCAACTTCTTAATCATAGCTTCGATTTTGTCCCGCGCATTGAATGTAGTTGCGGAGAGTCCCTGTAATCCTAGATACAGATCATTCAGGCAAGAAAAAACATCCCCCAGATAGGCCAGTCGTGTGAGAAACTCGTCATCATGCAAGTGGTCAGACAAGTGAAAATTATAGGCAGTAAAGAAAACTGTCAATACTTTGCCCCTTGATAACCAGCGCTCTTCTGTAGGTTGTTAAAGCTTGACATGGTCGCTGCCCATATCATTGCATAATGCAGAAAATACATGAGAGTTCAGGGGCCTTGCTTTAACAAAGTTAACCATTTTCACTGTAGTGTCCAAAACGTATTTCAAGCTGTCAGGCATTCCCTTGGCAGCAAGAGCCTCTCGGTGGATGCTGCACTGTACCCAAGTGGCGTCGGGAGCAACTGCTTGCACTCCGCTATGTCTCCCTCTCAAAGTCCATTTGATGTCACAAAGCTGTCCAGTACTTTAAAAATATCCTCTCAAGTTGTCCTGGTTTCCAGTGGTTTGCAGAAGAGGATGTCTTCCTTAATTGACCCCCCATAAACGTAATGGACATATACCAGGAGCTGTGCCAGGCCCGCCAAGTCCATTGACTCATCCAGCTATTACACATATAATTCACTGGCTTATATGCAAAGCAGTAATTGTTTCAAAACATCTCCTGCCATGTCACTGATGCGTCGTGAAACAGTATTGTTTGATGAAGACATTTTCTGTGTAGTTCTTTTGGCCTTTTCCCCAAGCATTGCCACACATATCCATGGCAACAGGAAGAATGAAGTCCTCCACAATAGTATGCGGCTTGCCTGTCCTAGCCACTCGGTAGCGCACCATATTAGATGCTTCTAGCCCCTTCTTATTAATGGTATCTGTTGCTTTTATACATGTCTTACTACTCGAAAGTTTTATTCTCGCACCAAAAACTCCTGTGGCTTATTTTTCAAATTGTCATGTTTCGCTTCTAAACGTCTGCGCAAGAGTGAAGGTTTCCTGCGGGAGAGTAACTAGCTGTATTTGACACTGTGTTGTTATTTCACTTAACACTAGATGGTTTAATTATATTTTCGGCAGTGAAACAATGCTACTCAGGCGAGAAAAAAACCTCACTCAAATGTATAGCCCCATAATCTAATATTTTCAATGGGGCTATAATTAAAAAAAAAATGTGAATCACATTTTTATTTGGCATACTCCCGACGGCATTGCGCGTACCCCTGGCGGTACTATGTATGGATTTTGAGAACCACATAAATAAAATGTCTGCTTGTGAAGTATAAACATCTAAATTACATGTATGATACATGATAACCATACATAATGACTACTACATAATGAATATTGATTTCATATAGTAGTAACCACAATTGGTCACCATATAAAAGGGTGTGTGTGAACACTTGTCATTTATTTCAACATGGAGCAGGACAGACAGCAAGGGAGAGGAAGAAATCAAAGAGCTCGTGGACAAGGGGCCTGTCAGAGAGGTCGTCATGGGCCCCATCAAAGAGGTCAAAGAGGTGGGCATGGTCCCCATCAGAGGTCAAAGAGGTGGGCATGGGCCCTGTCAAAGAGGTGGACATCAGAGAGAGGGAGGCAGACGGCAGGGAACTGTTGCGTTTTATGAAGTCTGGGCCATCGTAGTTGACCATGTGGTAAACAGAGGCCTTACCATGGCAGAGGGTGACAGATTAGTTCACATCAATCTGAAAAGATCAGCTGTCAATTCGATCATCACAACATTTTGCCAAGAAAAACAGTAAGTCTGCAGGACATGCAGCATGCTTTACCACTACATTTACAGTAAATGACATATTGTAATGCATGTAAATTCACAAAACATGTCACGGTATTCTTACATTATGATCTATTGACAGTATACTCTGTTCTACCCTCAGAATTGACAGAAGACCACATGGTGGTGGCCGTGGCTGTGTGCTGACCGACCAGCAGGAGTGGGCAGTGGTGAAAATGGTGAGGGCCAGGAATATCCGAAATAAAGCATGCCATTGAGGAGAACGATGACACCGTTGTAAATGTGGTATCCGGTAGTCAGTCTCCAGACCTGAACCCAATAGAAAATCTTTGGAGGGAGCTGAAAGTCCGTATTGCCCAGTGACAGCCCCGAAACCTGAAGGATCTGGAGAAGATCTGTATGGAGGAGTGGGCCAAAATCCCTGCTGCAGTGTGTGCAAACCTGGTCAAGAACTACAGGAAACGTATGATCTCTGTAATTGCAAACAAAGGTTTCTGTACCAAATATTAAGTTCTGCTTTTCTGATGTATCAAATTCTTATGTCATGCAATAAAATGCAAATGAATTACTTAAAAATCATACAATGTGATTTTCTGGATTTTTGTTTTAGATTCCGTCACTCACAGTTGAAGTGTACCTATGATAAAAATTACAGACATCTACATGCTTTGTAAGTAGGAAAACCTACAAAATCGGCAGTGTATCAAATACTTGTTCTCCCCACTGTACCCTCTGTACTGTCCTCTCAATCGAGTTTACCATCCCACTAAGTGGTTAAAATGTTATCTCTATATGGATGCTGGACTGTGCACTGAGTCACATGGAGCTGAGTGAAGCAGCCACTGACTGGCTGAATATGGGATGCATAATTATCTTGGGTGGTTTGTGCCAAGTTGGGGAAGTTACCGTACTTTCCGTGTCCTGCAGATGATCAGAAATAAGCATAGTCGTTTACAGAATAAAAGAGTACTGTTTTTACACGGTTACATAAATGAATGGTCTGCCCTATTTTCACCTGAACCAAAATAGAGAGACCGTTGTGAGAATTGATTTACACAAATGAAGACATATACAGTTGAAGACAGAAGTTTACATACACTTAGGTTGTAGTCATTAAAACTCCTTTTTCAACCACTCCACAAATTTCTTGTTAACAAACAACAGTTTTGGCAAGTCGGTTAGGACATCTACTTTGTGCATGACACAAGTCATTTTTCCAACAATTGTTTACAGGAAGATTATTTCCCTTATAATTCACTGTATCACAATTCCAGTGGGTCAGAAGGCACAGTCAACTAAGTTGACTGTACCTTTAAACAGCTTGAAAAATTCCAGAAAATTATGTCATGGCTTTAGAAGCTGCTGATAGGCTAATTGACATCATTTGAGTCAATTGGAGGTGTACCTGTGGATGTATTTCAAGGCCTACCTTCAAACTCAGTGCCTCTTTGCTTAACATCATGGGAAAATCAAAAGAAATCAGCCAAGACCTCAGAAAAGAATTTGTAGACCTCCACAAGTCTGGTTCATCCTTGGGAGCAATTTCCAAACCCCTGAAGGTACCATGTTCATCTGTACAAAGGATAGTACGCAAGTATAAACACCATGGGACCACACAGCCGTCATACCGCTCAGGAAGGAGACGCGTTCTGTCTCCTAGAGATGAACGTACTTTGGTGAGAAAAGTGCAAATCAATCCCAGAACAACAGCAAAGGACCTTGTGAAGATGCTGGAGGAAACAGGTACAAAAGTATCTATATCCACAGTAAAACGAGTCCTATATGGACATAACCTGAAAGGCCGCTCAGCAAGGAAGAAGCCACTGTTCCAAAACCGGCATAAAAAAGTCAGACTACGGTTTACAACTGCACATGGGGACAAAGATCATACTTTTTGGAGAAATGTCCTCTGGTCTGATGAAACAAAAATAGAATTGTTTGGCCATAATGACCATTATGTTTGGAGGGAAAAGGGGGAGGCTTGCAAGCCGAAAAACACCATCCCAACCGTGAAGCACAGGGGTGGCAGCATTATGTTGTGGGGGTGCTTTGCTGCAGGAGGGACTGGTGCACTTCACAAAATAGATGGCATCATGAGGCAGGAAAAATGATGTGGATATATTGAAGCAACATCTCAAAACATCAGTCAGGAAGTTAAAGCTTGGTCACAAATGGGGCTTAAGTACAACAAAGTCAAGGTATTGGATCACAAAGCCCTGACCTCAATCCTATAGAAAATTTGTGGGCAGAACTGAAAAAGCGTGTGCGAGCAAGGCCTACAAACCTGACTCAGTTATACCAGCTCTGTCAGGAGGAATAGGTCAAAATTCACCCAACTTACTGTGTGAAGCTTGTGGAAGGCTACCCGAAACGTTTGACCCAAGTTAAACAATTTAAAGGCAATGCTACCAAATACTAATTGAGTGTATGTAAACTTCTGACCCACTGGGAATGTGATGAAAGAAGTAAAAGCTTTTTACTAGGATTAAATGTCAGGAATTGTGAAAAAGTGAGTTTAAATGTATTTGGCTAAGGTGTATGTATACATCTGACTTCAACTGTATGTAAAAGGACAGTTTGCGTAAAAAAAGATAGTCACACTTTCTTTGATATGCCTGTGACTAATTCATTTTGACTGCAATATGTGTGGTTATAGTTATAGAACAAGGACAGTGGCTTATTGATTTTCATGAAAAAGGATGTGGTTTAATCAACAATGAAAGAAAATTCCTAATTTTTTTAAAGATGAAAAAAAGCTTTTTACAGGCACAGCAGTATTGCACAATTGAAATCACAACATTGCAATCTTTCAGTGCAAATGAGAAAATATAAAAAATAACAATGACATTTTGCTACAAATGTACTGGGTCCTGTGAGTCAGATCAATTTCTGTCTGTCTGCACAGAGTGCAAAAGGGTCCTGAACAGACTGAATTCTGGGTACAGTAATCATTGTGCAAGAGGTACAAACCTGCACTTCCTCCACCAAGATGACACTGGTGAAAATGTATGGATCCAACTTGGGAATTTTGATGTGTCTGGGGAAAATGCTATTCCTATTTATGGTCTCTACCCATATTAAGATGGATGGACAGTATGCCTTCACTCAACACATATATCTAGAGTACATGGAACCATTGGCTAACTGTCGGAGAAGTTTCCATATCAGTTTCAGAAGGTGACAGTTGAGCTTTCAGTTGTTCTCTTGGAAAGCATCTCTAGACATGACTACATACACCCTTCTAAGATACAGTACTTTGAAATGAGGTTTTTGGTTTCATTTGGCAACACCAAAAAATAGACAGTCATACAAGATAAAAAACATGGCAGAGCAGTAAAATGTTGGTACCAAGACAAACATGACAGAATGAAACACATCACTTCTCAAAATTGGTTTTGCAGAAATGTCATCAAACAATACCATCAACCTTACATTTCATCTACATGGTCAGCAAAACATTTTTTTTTTAAATAAATGTAAAGGCAGATTTTTGGCACGTAAAACCTTGAATGAGCTGTAAGTGCTATTCTATTTTAAAAATAGGCTTTCATCATCACATGTTATACTGTCAACATGCAATTTCCTGGATAATGTTTATTGAACTGTGGGTGTGGAATAGGTTTTCACATCAAATACCAACAGACACAGATAGGAGCCATTGGAATCAAAAGGGTGACCAAGGTAGTTGGTCTGAACCACACCAATACTGTACTTTACAATAGGAACCAACCAGCAAAATGACAGTATAATCAATCTTTGGGTCACATTTGGGGACACATACAATGTAAAACCCATGATGCAGAATGTGGTAACATTTAACATGTAACATCCAAAAGAAACCCTACTTCACTTTCTTAAAATCTTTTTTTTTAACATTCATTCTACCACAGATCAGAAATACAAAAATGTTTCAAGAATTTTGTCAAGAACATTTGGTGGTTTTTCTCACTGTCTATCCATCTATGTTCTCAAGCATTGTGGTTGATCCCACCCATTCAAACCTGTGTTGAATCCACTGTCTCTCTATGCCTGTTCCTCTGGCTAATGTCGGCTCAGAGTTTGGTTCTCTTCCAGCAAAGCTTCTATGAGCTTTTAATGACCTAGCAACACTGCACTAGACTTGTCTGGGCCAACATGAGTGTCAGCTGGGCTAACAAAGCACTGACAACAGCAGGTCCGAGCCAGAGGCTAAATGATAACAGGAATTATGTTTGACAGCTGATAAGGGCGGGCGGAAACAAATGAGACAACAGTAAAATACGTTGTTTCAAGAAGTTACATTGTTTGCCCTAATTCATGTAGATCTACTTTGATTTCAATATATCTCATTCTTATAGGCATTGTAGTTGCTTTCAAATGTTTTTTTTCTTCTGTTCTCTCAATGACTACTAACATCTATGCTATTGCTCTTAATACTGAATATGTTTGGAAAGGAAATACATTTTTTTTTAATGGCGTCTTCAGTTATTGCTCGAGGTTAATACCTAAAGGGTTCATATAAAGACTATTGGAGTGCACACTGAATCATTGTCTAAAACTACTGGACTTAAAAACACTTTCAATGGAGACTCTCCATTAAACAGACTTCATCTGGGTCCATGGAACCGGCAATGGAACCGACTGCATCAAAGGAGAATTGCAGGTTAGTTTTGGGAGGGAAACAGTGAGTTGCCATGAGGACCAGGAGGAACAGACTCTACACATCTGACCATGGGTAAACTCACAAACACGTAGAAACAAACAAACACAAAGAAAGAAAACAGTGCAGTAAAGAAAAAGAGAAGCTGTACAAGGTATATGTAACCTCCACAAAGCCTTATCCACACAGCGTTATCCCTGTGAGTGCTCCGCGATGGGACACTCCATCTTTGGTTCTTTGATTAGGCTCAGCTTTCCAGATCCGTGCAGGAAACATAGGTGCAAAATTCCAGGTGTTGTTGAATTTCCAAAGAAAGTATTCCCAAAGCATTACAGATTCCCTGTCCCAATTTATGCTGGACCAGGGAATCCTGAGGCCATTCAAGGTCAAAAACCATCAAGACAAAGTTGTAAAGGTTCACATATGAAGGAGAGTCCATTCTGAAAATGTGACAATTTTACATATATGTATAGGGTCTTTAACAGAATTCTCCCAGGTTCTACAGTATGTGCCTTCTGGGTGCTCCAGAGGATGGGATTGGGGCTTCTGTCTGTCAATCATCTTCTCCGCAGGATTATCTGTAATAGTCGTCCAATCAGAAGACCCATCCACAGTAGGAAGGCGGGCTCTTGGTGCATCTGCTGCAGGTTTCCCTGGGCAACCTGACCGTTTCTGCCTGCAAGGCGCTGTGGAGGACACAGAGAAAGGAGCCGTGTTACATCCTCTTGTACATACAGTATAACCACGAAAGATACTACACAAACACCTTTAATCCAGACATATGATTCAAACAAATTGCACTAATAAACAGATTTTTCCTCAGTGAACCCATGGGGGTCTTGGCTGACCACCATAAAGACCCCTGCTGTGTATAGAAGACAGACAGCTGAGGTTTGCTGATAATACTGGACACGGCTGAGCTCAACTGTGGTCAGTGTGCCAGTCCTTTCATGACACACATGCAACCCTAACAAACACAGGAAGCAGGCCAACACAACTCAACATCCTGCCCCACCTCACCCCAAACCCCTGCTCCCTCTCCGGGTGTTAGGATCAGTGGGTTAACTCCACACTTAAGACCAGAGGCCCAGGCAATCAAATGAAACGTTCTTACATGTGTTTGCTCCTGTGAAACTGCCAGGATGCGCTTGTGTACAGTATGTGTGTTTGTTAATTATGTGTACACAGTATTGAATTATATAAGCACAATTGAGCATTAAATGAGCAACCAAGGTAAAAGTATTTACCCTTTCAATATGAGGGTTGATGTTCTGCTCTTTGTGTCAACATTGCTGTGTTGGGCAGAGGCCCTGCAAACTACCACACTAGAGCCTTGGGCTGAACTGAACCATCACACACGAACATACCAGGTTTACAACATGAGTCATACTTCTTAATGAGAAAAACAGGGCAGCAGCACGGTCATAAAAGCCATTCTATTAGGTCAGCTACTTCAGCTTCAGATGGAAGAGGTACTTGATGACCTAAACATAAATAGGGACATTTTTACTGTGAGATGAATGGAGAGATTAGGGAAGAGATTGAGCCATTCTATTAGGTCTTTAGCAGTGACTTGACCAGGTCATAGGGTCCTGATAATGGTGGATGAGTGGACTACTCCCTCCTCAGAGACAATTACCTCTGCAGACATGGCAAAGGGGAGATGAAAACAGGTGGCTGTCTTGGCCCGGCCGTCACGTTGGCCTGCGGTCACTAGTTTGGCAAGGCTCTTGCAATAAGCGTTGGTCATTTCCACTGTGGCCTCTTTGGCAGAGGGGACTGAGGAAACACCAAGTCTGAGTTCGACTTTTATCAGAAACTATGTTTCTGACAGGAACTGTGCTGAAGTATGACTGGGGTATCGCTCCATTAGTGAATCACTGCATGTGTGTGGATTCAGAGCAGCTGGGCAGGGAGCCATACAGTGCTGACATTTAGGAACTAATGCAAGGGGGATATCAACGCTTTGTTTTAGCTGAAATGAGTCATGCCAAGAACCACAAAAGCCTGGAGTGACTGTGAACAGTGTCTGAGGAAACAGGTGATGAGGAAGTGGAGTTAAATGGAAGTTCATTAACCCTTCGGTAAGAAAGACAGAGCAGAACTGAGAACCTTGCAAGACCCCATTCACCTTTGGGACAAAAATGATGAGTTCATGAAAGTAATGGCAGATCGATGGTTTGGCTCTATATAAATGATTGCTCTGAAAGATTTAACAAGAACTTAAAACACGCTGTTGAAAGGTTGTTTGATTAGAACATACAGTGCATTTGGAAAGTATTCAGACCCCTTCACTTAATCACATTTTGTTACATTACAGCCTTATTCTAACATTGATGAAAGTATTTTTCCCTCATCAATCTACACACAGTACCCCATAATGACAAAGCAAAAACATTAATAAAACATTTATAAAATACAAAAAAACTGAAATACATACTTTTTACATACAGTTGAAGTCAGAAGTTTACATACACCTTAGCCAAATACATTTAAACTCACTTTTTCACAATTCCTGACATTTAATCCGAGTAAAGATTCCCTGTCTTAAGGTCAGTTAGGATCACCACTTTATTTTAAGAATGTGAAATATCAGAATAATAGTAGAGAGAATGATTCATTTCAGCTTTTATTTCTTTCATCACATTCCCAGTGGGTCAGAAGTTAACATACACTCAATTAGTATTTGGTAGCATTGCCTTTAAATTGTTTAACTTGGGTCAAACATTTCGAGTAGCCTTCCACAAGCTTCCCACAATAAGTTGGGTGAATTTTGGCTCATTCCTCCTTTCTATAGGATTGAGGTCAGAGCTTTGTGATGGCCACTCCAATACCTTGACTTTGTTGACCTTAAGCCATTTTGCCACAACTTTGGAAGTATGCTTGAGGTCATTGTCCATTTGGAAGACCCATTTGTGACCAAGCTTGAACTTCCTGACTGATGTCTTGAGATGTTGCTTCAATATAGCCACATAATTTTCCTTTGTCATGATGCCATCTATTTTGTGAAGTGCACCAGTCCCTCCTGCAGCAAAGCACCCCCACAACATGATGCTGCCACCCCCGGGCTTCACGCTTGGGATGGTGATCTTCGGCTTGCAAGCCTCCCCCTTTTTCCTCCAAACATAACGATGGTCATTATGGCCAAATAGTTATATTTTTTTTTCATCAGACCAGAAGAGAGGACATTTCTCCAAAAAGTACCATATTTGTCCCCATGTGCAGTTGCAAACCGTAGTCTGGCTTTTTTATGGCGGTTTTGGAGCAGTGGCTTCTTCCTTGCTGAGCGGCCTTTCAGGTTATGTCGATATAGGACTCGTTTTTACTGTGGATATAGAAACATTCATACCTGTTTTCTCCAGCATCTTCACAAGGTCCTTTGCTGTCGTTCTGGGATTGATTTGCACTTTTCGCACCACAGTATGTTTATCTCTAGGAGACAGAATGCGTCTCATTCCTGAGCGGTATGACGGCTGCGTGGTCCCATGGTGTTGGCTGATTTCTTTTGATTTTCCGATTATGTCAAGCAAAGAGGCACTGCGTTTGAAGGTAGGCCTTGAAATACATCCACAGGTACACCTCCAATTGACTCAAATGATGTCAATTAGTCTATCAGAAGCTTCTAAAGCCATGACATCATTTTCTGGAATTTTCCAAGCTGTTTAAAGGCACAGTCAACTTAGTGTATGTAAACTTCTGACCCACTGGAATTGTGATACAGTGAATTATAAGTGAAATAATCTGTCTGTAAACAATTGTTGGAAAAATGACTTGTGTCATGCACAAAGTAGATGTCCTAACTGACTTGCCAAAACTATTGTTTGTTAACAAGAAATTTGTGGAGTAGTTGAAAAACGAGTTTTAATGACTCCAACTTAAGTGTATGTAAACTTCCGACTTCAACTGTAAGTATTCAGACCCTTTACTCAGTACTTTGTTTTACTGAGATTTTAAAAGAATGAGAAAGAGGATAGATGTCTGTATTTACTGTAAGCTTGACTAATTAAACAGTTCTAGGCAGTGGTTTCAACACAGGGTAAACGCATAGACTTGATCCAGATATTTGGCCATTGAGCCTGAGGGTAAAACCTCTCTGGTGTGTATTATAGTATCGTGACTCAATGTTGCATTTTGTATTGCATTATATAACTAGTACACACAGTATGTAATCACATGCCACTTCACACCCTGAGGCATACAACACGAGAGGCTGGCGTAATGCAAATCAATAGGTGAATGACACCTTTAGTAATTTGAAGGAGGGGAGGTGGATCAACTTAAATATGGGATCAATGTAGCTTTCATGTTTTGGCAGTGATGACGTTAATACCCAAATTCACTGAATACTGACAGTTTCACCCACAACCAGCTAATTGGTACAATATTACAAAACATTAACACTTTTAAATCTAATGGATCTGGGCCTGAGTATTCAGCTGTTTCTGTTCCCAAACTGTGTGATATTCAGGTACCTACTGACTGACTAATCTCTCTCTGACAATTGATCTGGTGTGAGAGAAATCTGCAACACCACATGCAAGCAAAACAAAAACTTACAAGGCCAGAAGAACACTGAAAAACAATTTGACCAAACTGGGAGAGCAGCCACAATTTGAAGTAGAAGACGTGCAATTAAAGTGACTCGCTAATACGTTCGCAGATGTCTGCCTGCAATGGCTGCCTGAGGAAAAACAAAGTTGTCACTGATACTCATCGAATGTGTTTTTATTTGATTAAAACAAGTAATTATGCAGATGCTTAAAATAGTTTTTAAAAACAGACAAACTTCTCTCTCCCTCATTCTTCAAGACAAGGCAGGTCCTAAAACAAAATAACATTGTGTCACAAATAAGAGGGTGCTTATTTGCTGCTTCCTACTGAAAATCCCTTTGAGGAACAAACCCAATTTAAAAATAAAATAGAAACTCCACAAAGACGTGAGCTGCCATGTGAATGCTCAGATAATGGCAAAATACAGACGTTAGTTATCTTAGAATAACAACATGTTTCTGTGGCCAGACATCTGCTTTGCATTAGCAGGGCGCTTGTCATTTTGGGTCTCACACTACCATCTGCCATATTCACCACTGGAGAGACGTCTCACACTACCATCTGCCATATTCACCACTGGAGAGACGTCTCACACTACCATCTGCCATATTCACCACTGGAGAGACGTCTCACACTACCATCTGCCATATTCACCACTGGAGAGACGTCTCACACTACCATCTGCCATATTCCCCACTGGAGAGACGTCTCACACTACCATCTGCCATATTCACCACTGGAGAGACGTCTCACACTACCATCTGCCATATTCCCCACTGGAGAGACGTCTCACCAGACCTTGGCTCAAATAGTACTTGGGATTCTTTCAAATACTTTAGCTGCGCTTGATTGAGCTGGCCTGGTGCAATAGAATCGCTCAAAAAGTACAAACCCTGTCCATCTGGCACTCTGGAAAGGCTCAGTTAAACGCTCAAAATGTTTGAAAGAAAACAAATGATGTGTGTACCTCTAGCAGGAGGAGTGCCCTGAATTAAAAGCCTCCTATATCAGCCCATAGGACAGAGGACCTACACATGAAAAGCTAACTTCACAGCGATGCAACCACTAAACACCTACGCAAGCATCACAGAACCAGAGAAAGGGAGTATGGAGACACCCAAATCCACAACACACTCAAAGACTCAACAGTGGATCAGCTCCACTCAGAAGTTCTTTCCAGCGCCTCACACAAGCATGACACCCGTTGGAGCGCGTCTCCATGGCGCTGGGTGAGTGAGGCCTGTAAAGGCAGACCAGTGGATAATTAGAGCCCACAGTTGGCTCCCTGAGAGCCTTAACCACAGGGCAGTCACGTAGTCCTGCAATTCTGCAACACAACCAATCACTCACTAACCAGCTCCACTGCCCCGTCATTGTAACCTGACCCTTCCTCCTGTCAGTCTCAAACCCCCGGGCTTGGCCTCTTTGACCTTGAGCACACACTCAGACAGCCCTAAGAGTATTTTCCATGATGGCTATTAGGCAGAGAAGGAATGGTGTGTGTGTGTGTGTGTGGCAAAACAAAACCTGGACATCGCTAGAGTAATGCAGGTCACTGGTCAGTTCTGTGGGTGGCCAGAGGCCATAGAGCCAATCAGAAGGAAGGACAGGGAAGTGTCACAGATGACACATACCTGTGTGTCAGTAAACAAAGTGTGCAGGAGGTTTTTTGATTCACCTTACGTGACACCTGAAAACACACAAACACTTTGTCAACAATGAAATGACTCACTTTATAGTCACTAGCTAGGAAGTACTAGAGCTAATCCAGGTACAAGCATTATGACAGTTATTGGCAGTTGACAATCTATACATAGAACTGTATGAAACACCTGCATTTGCCAGTAACACACAATGCAATCACCTGTAGAAAGTTATGTAATAGACAATTATGACAGATGGGAAAATTACAAGACAGCTCTAGATTCTAGAAAGGGACAGTATTTCAGAATCCCTCTCCCTGATCGCAACCAAACACCTGAGACCAGAACATGGAACACAATATGTTCTGCTTTTTATTGGGCTTTTTGTTATCGAAATACATAAACCTCCCTCTATACAAGAGAGATATTTACATGTACCAAACACACACACACACACACACACACACACACACACACACACACACACACACACACACACACACACACACACACACACACACACACACAGAGAGAGAGAAACCCTGTTCTGCTCTACAGCCTCACCTGTTGAAAGGTGTGTAAATATTTAGTTCTCCCCAGACGCCATTAGTAACACATTATTAATGGGACATGCTTATGCACTCATTAGAAGTAAATATTTCTGGGGGGGTTTGTGAGAAAATACAAAGTCCAGTCATCAGTTTATATATTTGATTATACAGACAAACCTTCCCCTTTTATGGGTACTAGGCAGTGTACCTTGGGGATGGTGATGAAGAAAACAGAATAGAAATGTCCATGACGAGAACAACCCGGGGTTATGAACTGGCAAGAAAAACAGTTTTCAACAAATTCCATGCACAGTCACATTGAAACTCCCTAAAATGCATGCAACATGCACTGTCACATTGAAACTCCCTAAAATGCATGCAACATGCACTGTCACATTGAAACTCCCTAAAATGCATGCAACATGCACTGTGACATTGAAACTCCCTAAAATGCATGCAACATGCACTGTGACATTGAAACTCCCTAAAATGCATGCAACATGCACTGTCACATTGAAACTCCCTAAAATGCATGCAACATGCACTGTCAACTGTTTTCAAACAGATGTGGGGCAGCAATTAGCCCAGCGTCTAAGAGCATTGGACCAGTAACCGAAATGTCGCTGATTCGAATCCCTGAGCCGACTAGGTGAAACATCTTTCAATGTTCCTTTGAGTAAAGCACTGAACCCTAATTGCTCCTGTAAGTTGCTCTGGAAAAGAGTGTCTTCTAAATGACGTAAATGTTAAAAAACATTTTATGGGTCTTTCATATCAGCCAATTCAAAACTGCGCAGAAGGAGAGTGACAAGAATGAAGAAGATTCCCTATAAACTAAAAATTCCCACAAAAGTTACCCAACAAAACTCTTGAGTATAATTAGTGTTCAAGTGTAAGATCTGAATAGAGTTATGAAATTAACCAGGAAATAAGATGAATCACCACCTGACAGAGATTGTTTTAGCTACAAAGAGCCTGTCCTGTAGCAGATGTTGGATCTTAATTGTATCACTCTTTTGTTGCTGAGAATTTTCCTGGAAACTCAGTTTTGTGATATACATAAATTAACAAAAAACCTGCACTAATACGGTTATATTAGTGCTATTATATTAGTGCACTTTTCATGTAGCCTCTCTCTCTCTCACTCTCTCGCTCTCTCTCCCCCTCTCTCCCTCCCTCTCTCCACACAACCTTTTCATGTCGGTGTTGAAGGCAGCCTCCTGCTGGGTGTGTCTTTGAACAATAGGCCGGTCGCGTAACAGCTGATACGTGATATTCACTCCTCCACGGCATATGTCATAGTGAGCTCACTGAATATGATTAAGGTATGCAAATACAATTATTTTGGTAACAACACATTATTCTCATGCACTGTGTTATAAATACTGTTCTAAAGCCAGAGTGCCCTCAGTACATAAGAAACGAGAGCACAGAATGCTAGGTCAAGGAGACAAATAGAAATCGTCTAGAATGGCACATGTTGAACTGAGCACCTTATCAGCTCCATTTGATCCAGTGCAGTCCTTGACAGGGTTTGTAAATAAGGTGATGCAACCTCCAGAAATGTAAAGTAGCAAGAGAAATGTAAAGTAGCAAGAGAGAGAAACCAACTTATAGCTGCACAGGCAATTTCTTCAACGATGCTGTCATGATTTCAGCAGCAGGTCTGCAAAAACGCTTAAATTATTGACACTATCTAATCGGAAGATTAACTTTCCCATGCACTGCAGTGACCATCATTGATTTTTATTTGACCTTTATTTAACTAATTTGATCATGGTAGAATTGTTTTCGCAGTGCCTGTGTATCGTATCCTATGAGAGTGGTTGACAGCCACAAACTCCCTTAGGGATATTTGAACTGAAGCTACCAATTCCCTGAAAGTGATTGTTTAATTCATTGTTTTCCCCCGAGAAACTACATATCATCAGGATATATGGGTCTCTTTTTAGGATCCTCCCGTCTGTAAGTCTCAGTGCTGGTGTAACACTCACCCCATGTATGAAGAGGTTGTTAAACTCATCTCCAATGCGCTGAAGCTCCTGACCGATGAGTATCTCTGGCCGCATGTCCGCCGCAGTCGGTGGCGGGCTTGCTCTATAGGGCCGGAGGGGGTTGGGCCACACGTCTGGGGGACAAAGAACAAAATGCTCTCAGAACTCATTGGAACACAATCTAATAACAAAGACCAAGCTACAACAATACTAAGAGGAGTCCAGTATGACTCTCTGCTTATGTACTATAGTGTGGTTTAGTTATGAATGTGTTTGGATCTCTTGTTATGACTCATGTGTCATGAACCATATGTCTAATATTTCTCAAGGGCCCTACAATATCAGTTGCACCATATGTTAATATGGAAACACTTTACTGCAAGTAGCCTGGCATAATGGCTTTATATCACTGTCATAAAAGAGACGTAACAATATGACATAGCACAGTGTCCATGATAAGTGTAAGACTATTGTTATGAAATGTTATCTTTTGTTATCTTATGACAATCTTATGAGTGTGTTTTAAAGGCTATTTGACAAGAAACCTCAAGTAAAGTTGTCAAAATCTAAATGTAATTGAATGCACCAAAGGCATACTGTATATTACAGATACAGTATATATAGAGCAAGGATCATCAACTAGGTTCAGCCGCGGGATGATTATTTCTTAAGCGGATGTTCGGGGGTCCGGAAAAAAGAATGACTAATAATTTGTAGTCGCCAAATTCACCACAAGAAGCCCAAACAGATATAATGTTTGACTAAAACATAATCATTTCGAACCTTGCTTACATTTGTATACGATCACTTTCTCTCGATTATGTGCGAGAATACTTGTGAAAAGATTTCTAAAATTAAAATCACTTGGAGCAGATTTCCTGGTGTTTTTAGTCCATTATGTCCAACAATAAAACAAAAATAAATGTAAAAAACATTATTTTTTTCTTATTTACTCACAAAACTTGGTGGCCCAAATAAAAACCACCTGTCAGTTGGGGAACGCTGACATAGACTATTAGATATTACACGTCACTTGTGGTTTTCTATACGTGTGCTAGGATCAATCATATCTGTAATTCAGAAAAGAAAGTCTGAGTAAAAAAAAACAGGTACACAATTCCTCCCCAGCGTCTGTCTCCCTCAGGCAATAACAGGCAGTGGTAATAAAACTGGAGAACATTGATGTTATTCTCCACAAACAAACTCTTCAGACTTTATCTTAAGAAATGGCTTTGAGTGGGGCCCAATTATTGGCTCCCAACATCAGAGATAGAAAAGTTGTTTCCAAACGGGTTCTTTGACTGTCCCCATAGGATAAACTTTTTGGGTTCCAAGTAGAACTCTTTGTGGAAAGCCTTCTATATAGAACCCAAAAGGTTTCTACCTGGAACCAAAGGGGTTCTACGTGGATCCAAAATGGGTTCTTCAATGGGTTAACCTATGGGGACAGCCAAAGAACCCTTTTAGCACCTTTTTTCTAAGAGTGTACCCATTAAAGAAAAATTCCACCCCCCAAAAATATATGTTGGTAGTGGTAGCAGAGCGCATCATACTGGCTGTATTTAGAAAGTTATATATCTTGAAAACTTGATTGTTGACATGCAAAATATTCCTACGGAGTAATAAAACAAATACCAAAAGGAGTTTTCCTTTAAGAGTAGTCTCTTTGGGATTAGAGATGTGTGTGAAACAGTACAGATAGAGATGTATCTGTCCCTCATATCAGCTGGCTCCTAAGGAGAATGAGCAGGGAGGAAGCCCTGTTTGCTGTTGACCAAAGACACAGAGGGCTATTTGACTGGCCTCTACTCCAACTCACTATATGTGGCCTCTACTCCAACTCACCACATGTGGTCAAATAAAAGTACACAGGTGAATTAGGCTGCTCAAACACATATATTATGAACGAAGGGGGCAAAAAGCAGTGCCTGTTTGTCCCAGTGTATTTCCTTTAGCTTGTCTTCTATGGCCACTGGCTTTGTCGGGGAATGTTATTGAGGTTGAGTGTAAATCTGTGTGCACGTACAGGTGCCGTTAACAAACACATGCGCATGCATGTTTTGCTATCACTCACACTCCTTGGTGGCTCGTTATAACGCAACTGAGTAAACGCAGTGCAGATACTGATCTAAAAAAACTTCCTGCCGAGGTTGAATCCAACTATTGGCTCATCGTCACCTTGTACATGAGTCTCGACCCATGCAGATATCGTAATGACTACGGTATTTAAGTAAATATAACTACAGACATTACAAACAACACCAAGACCAATTAGTGCGCAATAATCCAAGACGCATTCGTGCATTCGTGCCCGCCACCCCTCCCATATCAATAAATACGATACAGAATCAATGGTCCTTAGTACATTGTAATAGTCAGGGGACCTCGTCAAAAAGTGTACTTTCTGATTGCCACAAGGGCAGCGTAAATAGTTTATCATGTGCGCCATGCCATGCCTCGAAGCCAGCGCTCTGAATTGTGAGTAACAATTTTTATTTGTGCGACACCAGTAAACGTGCGTGAGTGCCTTACCATAATCTCGCCGGGTCTCCAGTGCTCGAGACATGCGCTGCAGTGCGTGGGTAATGACTTGGCTAGATGGGCTCGGAGTCTGTGTCGACTTGTTATCTTTCAATAGCGGGGAGCTTGGAATAGAATCGCTGTCGAACGAAAAATATCCACTGGAGGACCTGGACAGTGTTCTGAACACCGGCGACCTCGACTGGAAACCAAGCAGACTATTCGGAATCATTATTCCTCCCAGTGACTGCTGGTCCCCTTCGCAGGACTGGGGGTTGTCAGACGGTTCGGCACGGGAGGCTGCTCCGCCACCGGGATGCGACTCTCCGCTTTTCCCTCTCTCAATTAGGGTGGTTGTGCCATTTGGACCGATTTTGTGGTCTGTAGGATAGATCAAGTATCAGAGTTAGGCTATTTAAAAAATATATATATATTTGTCCGTGCATTGTCATTATTTGTTGGAGATTTCCTCTCCTGGAATCAAAAATCTAAAAACAGCCATCATGTCTAAAAAACGTGGACTAATAAAACAAAACGCGCATGGCTAAATATCCCGCAGGGTCGAGTCCAGTGTCCAGTCTATCCAAGTTTTTGAGTCGGCCGTAACTTCTTCCTCTCCACGTACCTCTATTGTTTGTACAGAAGTGCTGATTGCAGCATTTCTAGCAGGGAAAAACAGTTTGTATGAAATTACAAGCCGTAGTAACTGCGTCACAACCCAAACTCCAAGCCAAGTTAACTTCTTCTATCCGAAATGAAAGTTGTGAATAGCCTATTGTGGATTCCCATGAAAAATCTAGATATAGTCATGTTTTCGAAATTAATCTGATCGTTACTTGTATTCCATACTCGAATTGGTTCCAAATTGCGCATGAAGGACCGCAGGCAGCGTACACTTTTCCACTATTATGCCTATAGGCTATCTGTCGACTTTATAATACATTCAGTAGCCTACTATATAACAAATACTTACTCATATCAAACACATTCAAAGTTAAATCGAAAGCCGCATTTTAGAGACAACCAAAACGCAGAGACAGTCAGACAACGAACAATAGAGTACAAGCACATCAAGCAGTTTCTTGCTGGAGAGTCTGCACACATTTGTTATGAAAAGTTCTCTACGAACGTGTGTTGAAAGCAGACCTGATTGGATTAGAGCCTTTTTGACTGGCAGGCGATTGGATTAGCTAAATGAAACGCATCCAAAATCATAGGCTAGCCTACAGGTCCATTATCGCCACCCACAGGTTGCAGTAGTAGCCTCTCTTCTTTTATTTTTTTAATTTTGTCTTGAAAATGGAAATACATGTTGACCCCTTGCCTATATATCACTGAATCACCTGAGAACAGGAGTCCCATTGTCGTTCAACTTCAACAGGTGATTAATTTATTGCTGGATCGTCTGAGAAGAATGAGGGTAGGTTAAAGTGGAAAACAAAAGGGAAACAAACAGGTACCTTTCATCCCTATCCTCAAAATAAAAACGGCCTATTGGCGTATTATAGGCGATATAATATCATGCATCGCACTGTAACCGAGAATAAAGTAGACCAATAGGCCTACAAAAATATCGCAGTTTAAATCTCAGGCAGCAGTTGAAAAAAAATGTGAATATGGGTCTTTATTTTTCATTAAATTCAAGTCCAACGCGTTCAGTGTTTCAAGGTTTTCTAGGACGATGATAATAGGCTACTAAAGATAATCAGGAACGATTGACATCGGTTAAGATCGTATAATTCTCACACGCTAAACCGCTGTGCAGACACCGGGGTGGACTTCATCAAAACAAGTACGAACTTTCTCCAATGAATGTCAAAGCGCTGTCGCGGCGAGGCGTGCGGTGTGAGCGGAATAAGATACTTTTGTTGCATTACGAAAACACACGATATGGTAGCCTACAAAGTAAATGCATTTAGACAAGACACCATAGTTCTCTAAATAACAATTAATGAGGCTATCTTGGATATTTTTCTCAGAATCACGGTTTTCTTGACAACTGAGTGAAGTCTAAAGTTGGGAGAACCGCGGTGCAATTTTCTGTTACATTGTCTATTCTTAGTCTACTGAAATTATAGCATTTTTAAAAACAGTAAATGCATAGGCGATATCCTGATGTTCATTTTGCACTCACCTGGACGAATCGGACATGTCCTAAACCGCTTTAGTAGCGGGACATAAGAGTTGTCAATAACAGTAAAATATCTGAAAATCCACCTTTGAACTTCTCACACCCCCGAAACGCAAAAGATTAGAGCCCACACAGTGTCTTTTTAATCAGAAAACGGCGATGTCAACATCGAAAGAATAGTGGTTCCGCCTTGTAAAAACAGATCCTTCAAAATGTAGGTTGGGTGAAGGAAGGGAAAAAGCGTTCGACTCTTTTGTCTCCGGTGTGGATATCTCAGCTGAGGATACTTCCTTGCTGTAGCAGCTCACTCGCAACTGATAGAAAAAGTTGAAACGTCTGGTCGGTGTCAAGAGTGGGGTGACGCCTGTGTGCCATCCTCCGCCTCTTGACCCGCCTACTCTTTCAATGGGTGGGATCTCAGCCTCCTTTCAAAGCATCCTTTCAAGTGTCCAGCAAAACCTTCTCTCTCTCTCTTCCTCTATTTAGACTAGAAAAACCTTCTCTCCCTCTATTTAGCCTATCTATTGATCCTGCTCCTGGTAACTGTTAACCTACTCTTGTTGCCATGTTGATATTACCATAGTATGAATACATTTCTGCCTTGTTTACACTGCTACTATTTGCTATTATTTACTATTATTATGTATCCTGCAACCAGTCACTTTCTCCCAATCCCCGCCTACATGTACATATCAACCTCAACTACTCCAGTATCCCTGCACACTGTACATTTGGTACAGACACTGACCCTGTATATACTGTTTTATATGTCTTCCTTTCTTATTTATAGTGTTTTTCTAGTTCTACTGTTTTGATATTGAATACTGTATCATTGGGAAAGGGCTCACAAGTTAAGCATTTCACTGTACTTGTGCATGTCACAAATAAACCTTGATAAAACTTGAAACTCTCCCTCTCTCTCTGTAGGTGAACAGTTTACAATATTGTAGTAGTACATTAGCCTACTGAATTCAAAGAGGGGCAACTTCACATGTCAAGATCCTTTACTGTACCTACGAACATTTCAGTTGTCAGAGAAATTCTGAGGGTCTCTTTCTATTAAAATAAACTCCATTAGATGATAATACATTTCAGCCAAATAGTTTTACAGATAATCAACATTGAGAAGAATTGTAACACATCAGTTAGAAGACACAAACAAATTGTACACATCATTGAGCCCCTGAGATAGTTGTTGGATCGGTTCTTCACACTTTCACCCACACATTCTCAGTTAGAAGAACAGCTATTTCACAAGACAGTGTTAAAAAGCCAGCTACTCCTTCTCACAATCATGCATGTGTTGATCATTTGCACAATGAAACACTAATTATATAACTGGTTCACAACAAATTAAAACACAGCATTGTATGTCATTTTATGAATATTGAGCAGAGTACTTTAACTTCTTGTTTTAACTGTTGACTGCAAGTCTTCAACAAAGGTAAAACATTTACAAGAGAAAACATGAGCGAAACAAGATACACTATACAGCACATTTATTCCTATTAAGTACATTTATTAAGAGCAGTGACAATTGATTTTCAGATATGACAAAGATACAGTACAAAACTGATGACACTTTGTCATGGAACAGTTTTAATGTATATGCAAGCACGAGTAACCTACAGAGCAAACAATGTTTGTTCATCAAGAGTCGATCAACATTTACAGGCCTACATGTTATGCAGACAACTGATCAGAAAATTGAAGGATATAAAGTAGCCTACACTTCCCACATGTATTGTGTCACAAACCATTTGCTCACTGTGCTCATATTAATAAAATATATTATAAACATATCTTGTGTAATTTCCATTTTTGTATGTTGTTGAATCAAACTGCTGGCCATCACGGTCTAGCCGGTGTTGGTGAGGGAATGTGTCTGGCAGAGAGATTCACAGTCAGTGTGTCTCTATATACGCTGTGGATTTTATTGGTTGGGTGGGTGATTACACATAGCTCACTGGTCCACTTTGTGAAGTTACCACATGCTGTTAGCATTGCAGCCTAGCTGTCTATTGAGTCAGTCTGCTCCCATACACCTACGGTCTGGTCTCAGGCTAGGTCTCAGCAAGTAAGGGAAACAAGTATCAAATGCTACATTACATTAGTCTTTCTTAATATTAAGGCAAATAGAGTTGTTAAAATGTAGTTGTGTCTCACTAGTGTCATGAATACATTTAATTTCAAAGCTTTTTTTTGTGCAAACAAAATTAGCACATTTTCAATAAGCAACACTGATTGTGTCAAGCTATTCTGAGCCACATAGGCATCCACTGTATGTAATGGATTGGACCAAGCAAAGTACAAAAGCTCCCAAATGCACACATATCAAATAAAACCCAATGATTTGACAGTATAACAAACATGAAGCATTTCAACATTTCTTTGAGAACTGATAAGAGATTTAAATAGAAATTAATCAAAATGCGACTGTCCCGTGTATTATGCCTGCGGCTAATGACACTAGTCTAGACAACTGGGTCTGTAGTCTTCAGACCATGTCCAGATTAGGCAAAATATCATGGGCTCTGTTCTAATATCCACACTACGTCACTTAGAATGCATGCATGCCAAATAAGTTGCTTTATTCTAAGTGGTATGCTAATATGGACATTGTAACATAGCCCATGGCTCTTCACTGAGACCAGGATGAGTCAAGCAGTGAGCAAGGCCCGTATCCACAAAGTGTCTCAGAGTAGGAGTGCTGATCTAGGATCAGTTTAGCCCTTTAGATCATGATGAACACTATTATATGGACAGATCCTAGATCAGCACAGTAGGGCTCATAACTTGGAGGCTCTGATGGGGTGCTCCGGTGCAGAGTAGAAGGCCCACTCAGCCCGGGGGTTGGCCACCCCAGCAATTGGCGCCTGGATGCAGCAGGAGGGAACGTTGAAGTCAGACACCACCTTCAGGGCCTCATCCTTCACCAATCTACACAGCTCCAACATCTGGAGGACAAACACAATATGAGTCAATTACATTTACATAAATCAATGCAATCAATGTGAGAAAATGGTTAGCCATGGATAAAGCTGATATGAATTACCTTGTAAGTAGCTTGTGTCAAAGGTTGAATTGGTGGTTTTTATAATGGTTATCTATTGGAATTCTAGACAATTTAGGGCAAGGTATAGACAAATAATGCAAATTAATCTGATTTGATTTGAGATGAACTTCAAGTCAAAGTTCAGTACAATCTTCTACTTTTCACAACAGTCCCCAGAAGGGGGAATGATTCAGCATCTTGAGTAAGAAGCATTGGCCATCATGGTATTGGCGGTACAGACACAGACAATGGTCAACTCTGGGCAGACAGGTGGCAGGTGTTGTATTGCACTGAGGATCTAAGTGTTCCAGTAGCAACAGAGCGTCCAGACTGACTCAAGGAGCTAAATAGCAGAGCCCATTGTCTTTAGAGTTCAGACTTTCAACAGATTCAACTGCCTATCAACAAAGTGTACTTGCATGATTGGGGGCGTTATGAGAGTTTGTAAAAGATAACAATGGGACATCATAGTGCAGAATGACTTAGTCTTCCTAACTGTAACTGCTAAAACAACGTGTCTGACTTTCTTGGTTTCCACTAGTTACCACAGCCGCAACGTCAAAATTGGCTATATCATAAAAATGTTTGAGAGGGGGGAAAATGGCCTTAATTTAAGGTTAGGTTTAGGCATAAGGATAGCAGTGTGGTTAAGGTTAGGGTTATGGCTATGGTTAGGTAGAACATCTCCTTTTAAGAAGATACATTGTAGAAATAGGCAGGCTTTGTGACTTTGTGGCTGTGGTAACTAGTGACGACAGACTTTCTTGCTTTGATATTCAGTCTCTTGTTCTAAAAAAATGCTGGAACCAACACCCAATCTGAGCTATCTGTGTTCACTGTGCAACTAAACAGGAAGGTAACTACACAGCAATCGGCAAACTTAATTATAGCAATAAACATTGAGATGAGCAATTGACTAATGTCACAGGTGCAGGCAGCCTCCCTCATTGGCCGACCAGTTTTCCATTGCTGTTATGCAGACAGTCATACTAATCATAATCTCAGGAGGGCCTATGATGTCATTGTTCCCAATCAGTAGGAGGGTAAACGTAAACAGCCTTATGGGATAGGGGTGTGGGAGAAGAATTGCCTGTGGATAATTCAGAAACCCATTAAAACCAATGTGGTGGAAAGGGTGAGTAATGCACGCCAACCCCACAAATCACTGAGACAGTGTGAACAAAGAGAACACAATGATGGGTATATTTCTTAAGACTAGAAACATCTTATTTTTTCCCCTTATATGCTGTAATTAATTTATTGAACATTTTTCAGCTCAACACTTAGTAAGCAATTCAGTTTGTGAAGTGAGGCAACAGCAAGCATAATTGTTAAAAAATCCAAAATATTAGCCCATCATAGGCCTGACTAAATGTAGATCCTTAATTCTGCTTTCACGTAGTTAATCTAGTATCATGTCACTGTTCATAGAGGTCTCTAGTTGTGTGGATAATCTTCATTTCATGAACAGTGATTGTTCCCTCAGATTCACAGCTTGTTCAAGACCCATTGTAATGCCTGCCACCTAGTGGCTCTTATGCAGAAAAGCACTAGCACATTTGACTCCATTATGTCGACTATGAGGCAATCTACTGTGCATTCAAAAAACTAAGTATGTACCCGTCCTTCTGGTATTTGTTACCATACATTTGTGCTATTTTCTTCCCCTCCAGGACATGGGGAAGTTTATAGACTGTGAAATACTGCAATACAACTTGGATATCATTTAGTCCTAAAAAAGTAACCTACTGATGAAAAAACAGAGACCAGGCCTGTGATAAAGTGTTCAATTTAACCAACTCTTCAGTCTTTTATTTGCATAACCCCATCTTATCTGTGGTCTATTAGGCACTAAATGATGCTTGGGCATGTTTGACGTGTAATTGCACTCTGCACCTTTCTAAAGAGCCCCCCCCCCCCTATAAAAGGTACTGAAGGGTGTCAACCTGTCTCTCTGTTGATCATATATCCTTCCTCACTCACTCACTCTCTCTCTCGCTCTCTCTGAAGTCTCATTCCCCCCTTCTCATCCTACTTGTCAAAGATGAAAGGAGCACAGCGCCCAGACTAGAGAAAGCAAGAGGAGCGCCAGGTTTAAACAAACAGGGTGAGAAAGAGGAGCCAGAGGAAAGGTCACCATCTCCACATTGATGGGGGGACCGAGGGAGAGTCAGCATTAATAGTCTGTGTCAGCTAGTGAGTAGTGGCTATAAGGTTAAGAGTGTGTGTGTGTGTGTGTGTGTGCGTGCATGTGTTTGGGGTTATTGACGACTAGTTATTTACAGCTACAGCAGTCCACCCCTGGCAGAGCCCAGGTTCCCATGCAGTGAACCCCATTACCCCCACGTGGCTGGAAGGGCTGGACACATGCTGAGAAAACCACATCTATATGTTACAACTGTTCTCTTTAGTAAGCCTTAAGAAAGACCACGTGGAGCCACCATGCTAATAAACTATCTATCTCACAGTCAATTGTTTCACAACAACAGACATCCTTGTTATGAAGTAGAGGAAGAGAGGGCTACATTAGAGAAGACCCAGGCTTTTACAACTCCCTCATAAAGTCTCTCTGACTCAAGCAGACTGTTACTACACAGTATCAAAAACAAAATACAGGGACCGTCAGGAACAGTTCCAATATTGAGCTGACAAGAACAGCAACAGCAAGCAGCAGTGTGTGGGTGTGTTGGCACACATAAACTGTAGGTGCGTGCATAGAGATCAATCTGATGATCATCACCCACCTCGCCTAGGGTACAGGAGGAGCCGGTTTCTGTCCAGGCTCACACAGTACAGTGAGGTAGGCAGGGTTTTGAATAGATGGGATACAGCTTTTGTCAGATTTGACTTTTCGTCGTAGGTTAGGAGAACTTATGCAGCAGGTTAGGAGAATTAAAGTAGCAGGTTAGGAGAACAAGGTTAAGGTTAGGAAAAGGGTTTCAGTTAGGTAAAATGCAAAACAATTATACTTTTGACATCAAAAGCTGTATCCCTTCTAGCCAGGACCGGTGGGCAAGGGCATTTGCATAGCCTGTTTAATACTGCTGCCTGTGTGGTGATAAGCAAAGACAGTCACTCTTATCTGTTCTGTTTTTCAGTGACTCTCACTCCACCTTCAGAGGAACTCACCTATGAGAGATGAGGATATGAGGCTTAGATATGCAGGAAATGGAAGTTACAGCAGATTGGCCCGTTACATAACAACACAAGTTAAATATAGATAAATACCTGACATAAGGAGTGTGGGAACCAAGCCTGTGTAAATGTCTGAACACAGCCTACCACTTCTATTCTGAAATATATACCATTCTCTCTACTAACAGATGTAGGATCTTCATCTGATGACCCTATTGCAGGAGAACCTTCCTTGTACTGTATTGAAGTTTAAAAAGGCTTCTAAAATGTGTTAAATCAACTTGATTTTCCCTCATGAAAATCAACCTCTACAAAAAGGTCCATTCATTTTAATCCACATAATAATTCACATTTTCTGTTGAGGCAGGATTATTCTCCTGATGTAGCAAACGATTAAGGTCCTACATCTGTACACTTTTCCTACTAACTTTGTTCAGGGTCTACAAGTGATATTTTCATCTGTTCCAATGATCTAGTCCAGGACCATGTTAAATAACTGTCTCCTCAGATATGACTGTTCCCAGTTGCCGCTCTGGCAGTAATGAGGGGTATTGACACAGCAAGCAGCAGCCATTTTGTTCCTCTGGAGGCAGTGTAAACACATAGCCTGAGCACCTGCTGGTTAGATGCTAGCACAGTGGTGTCGACTCCCCCTACTTATCGGCTCCGACGTGCTCTGCAGGGTGGGATAGCGCTCGTCATAAACACTGCTGTTTGATCACAGCTAGCTGTGAACAACTGGAATAACAGTGGGAATACAAGGGGCTATGGAAGTGGGGTTCTTGTTTTTGATCAATGCTAATTATCCATCTGAAGTTAGCATTTTTCACAGTTGTTCTCTGACGGTACAACAACAAGACTTCAGGGAAACTGACTAATCACTGTTTATCCCTCCACGTGGGTACACACACATAGAAGGAAGACATACAAGAACATATGCATGCAGTCTATTCTATAGGGCAGATATCTTACCTGGGTGCGTATCTGTCGGCTGGTAGCGGGGGTCAGGTAGTGATGCTCTAGATACCAGGCTCTCTCCTGGTACACCAGACTGGTGCCATGGAGGAGGCAGAACTAAGGAGAAGCAAAGACAGACAATCAAGCAATGGTAAAAATATGTCATAGTGAAATGTGTCACGTTCTACCTGCTAGCACAACGAAAAGGCTGTGGATGAGAACATCCTCTATAGTAACACACAAGTTGTGCACATCAGTTGTTCAAATGAAGACAAGGGATATTTGATTTAACAATAGAGTTGATGTTTCAATTGCAAAATGCAACTAGGTAATACAACTATTGCATTATATCAGTTAAACACAGAGGCCCCCAACTTAATGCACCACACACACACACACACACACACACACACACACACACACACACACACACACACACACACACACACACACACACACACACACACACACGCGTTTCTGACTACGCATCCGGTTATTGTGTTAGAATAACATGTTTGTTCCTGTCTGGTCAGAGCTGGTACTGTGTATTCTGAGGACCATGAAGGAAATGGAAAAACAGAAACGGGTAGTCTAATATCTTGTCTCTTCAGAGGTGATGGTGATGACAGCAAACCGCCACAGAAGATCAAAAGAGCGGAGTGGAAAATAGACAGAGAAAGAGAGAGAGAGAGAGAGAGAGAGACAGGAGAGAGAGAGAGATAGCAGACCCTCAACTCTACACGGTGGACACAGCTCTCCACTGAGAACCAAACAAGACCATTGACCTCTAAATAAAGAACACAGTTCAGGAGGTTTATCACGTTTCGGCAGCTTTGCTCATTTCCTTGGTTCACACAGTTCGGCTAGTGAAGGGTTGCCCACTGGGTGAGAGTAGTCGAAACCGAACATGACTACACAGTCCATCATCTCAGAAACCCAGAACTAAAATCTTGCGTAATTGCGTACAATGCTCGATTAAGTTCTGGGGGAGATGTTAAGAGAAAGATACTAACTCGAACTGTAAAATCTTTTCCCCTCATCAATCTATACACAATACCCCATAACTGAAATAGTATTCAGACTCTTCACTCAGTACTTTGTTGAAGCAGCAATTACAGTATCGAGTCTTCTTGGGTATGACGCTATAAGCTTGGTACACCTGTATTTGGGGAGTTTCTCCCATTCTTCTCTGCAGATCCTCTCAAGCTCTGTCAGGTTGGATGGGGAGCGTTGCTGCACAGATATTTTCAGGTCTCTCCAGAGATGTTCGATCGGGTTCAAGTCTGGGCTCTGGCTGGGCCACTCAAGGACATTCAGAGACTTGTCCCGAAGCCACTTCTGTGTTGTCTTGGCTGTGTGTTTAGGGTCGTTGTCATCTTTGTTCATCCTCGATCCTGACTGGTCTCCCAGGCCCTGCCTCTGAATAACATCCACACAACATGATGCTGCCACCACCATGCTTCACTGTAGGGATGGTGCCAGGTTTCCTCCAGATGTGACGCTTGGCATATAGGCCAAAGAGTTCAGTCTTGGTTTCATCAGACCAGAGAATCTTGTTTCTCATGGTCTGAGAGTCTTTAGGTGCCTTTTGGCAAACTCCAAGCGGGCTGTCATCTGCCTTTTACTGAGGAGTGGCTTCTGTCTGGCCACTCTACCATAAAGACCTGCTTGGTGGAGTGCTGCAGAGATGGTTGTCCTTCTGGAAGGTTCTCCCATCTCCACACAGGAACCCTGGAGCTCTGGCAGAGTGACCATTGTGCTCTTGGTCACCTCCCTGACCAAGGCCCTTCTCCCCGATTGCTCAGTTTGGCCAGCTCTAGGATGGAGTGTTGGTTGTTCCAAACTTCTTCCATTTAAGAATGATGGAAGCCACTGTGTTCTTGGGGACCTTCAATGCTGCAGATGTTTTTTGGTACCCTTCCACAGATCTGTGCCTCGACACAATCCTGTCTCGGAGCTCTACGGACAATTCTTTCAACTTCATGGCTTGGTTTTTGCTCTGACATGTACTGTCAACTGTGGGACCTTACATAGACAGGTGTGTGCCTTTACAAATCATGTCCAACCAATTGAATTTACCTCAGGTGGACTCCAATCAAGTTGAAGAAACATCACAAGGATAATCAATGACGAGGATGCACCTGAGGTCAAGGATCTGAATACTTATGTAAATAAGATATTTCTGTTTTTTATTTGGACTAAATTAGCAAGAATGTCTAAAAAACTGCTTTTGCTTTGCCATTATGCGGATTTCTTTTTATTTAATCCATTTTTGAATAAGGCTGTAATGTAACAAAATGTGGAAAAGGTTAAGGGGTCTGAATAGTTACCGAAGGCCCTGTAACTGGTGAACTGTGACAGGTGCATTGTGAAAACCTAACTGTGCATTGTTGTAGTTTAACAGTCTGCACAATGGACAAGCAGTCACAGTATCTGCAATGAGCAATGTTTTTTTTTCCTCTATGGCTTTGGTGGGGAACAGTAATACCCATTTAGCAGGATGAAACTCAAGGACCCCAGTAAAAGCTCTTTTGTTTGAGAACAGCTGTGTTACTGTTGCTGGTTCTGTACTGTCCAACAAGCTGTATTGATTGATTTGTTTGTTGCATAAGATGTAGTGTTTCATTGATGCACAACGAGTCACATGGAGAGAAGCTTCAGGGACACTTGAGGCTCTCTGTGCTTATACAACAGACAAAGGCTGTATCAGGGAGAGTTTGAACTGCCCTACAGCCTAGAGTAATTCCTTTGAAAAAAAATATTGACGAGAGTTGATTCAATGTGTAATTGTACAAGTTAAGTAATATGGGGGAAAACATCCTAGCAACAACATTTTAGGGGAGCATCAACAACATTGTGGAAACACCTAAGGCTTCGTTGGATAGACATCAAGAAGGTGTCCACTAGATAAATACTCTGATAAACAGCTGATGTGTTGTTCACTCACAGTTTCTGTTGATCAAAACTTAAATTAAGAATCACCACTGAACGTCCTTCTTATTCCCATTGTAACATATACTGAGTCCTCAAAAAAGGTGATTTCCAACTCTGTGTCATCACATTAAACATAACTCCGATTTTTTAAATATCACATGTCCTTGTATTCAGATGTTGGGATCAAATCACTGGCTTCACTTTACAATGTAATGAATAAACTATTGGTAAGTAGAGTACATATTAAATTAGCATTCCACTATATAAAAACACACTTTTTTAAATCGTTGAAACGTATTTATAACTATTTATAATGGATTATTCATGGGAGTTATTGAAGTCTAATCTTCACCAAGAAATGTGTGTAACATTGCACATCCTCAGATAAACGGTGTTAGTTCAGTACATATACATGTAAATCTAACCAGTGTAAGAGCTGGCATAAAACATTACTGGGTGAAGATGAGGTAATCAGTAGACATCAAACGCAATCTATCAAATTAAATAAATACTATTGATATGATATCTGTTTAGAGTGGTTGCAATTCATAACAATTTTGTAACCATGCGTGTGGAACAAAGTAACAGAATCATATGATGTAGCATCATTTGGAATCTGGGTCTGACTTTTGTCTCCAGGCGCTAGGTCAGACAATTGGTCAGACATTGGTGCTCCCTACGGCCACTTACATGCTTCTGCTTAAAATGTTAAAAGAAAACATTTTTATTTCTAAAAACAAAAAGTCAGACACAGATTCCAAATGATGCTACATCATATGATTCCATTTGGTTCAATACACGAAGCAATGGTTTCAAAATAGATGCCTACCATCTCCATAATGAATAGGCTAACCAAAAAATTGCATAGTCATTTCGAGATTCCAATAGATAACTCTGACATTTTTGTATTTTCTCATGTGACAAAAGTGACAGTAAAACATTGTGAACCAGAAATCTTTAACATTAACACAGATATCGTAATTTGTCCAAATGATCAGTGACGAAAAATCTGCGTTGCTACTACGATTTATGTTACTTCACTCCACAAGGAACTACATGGTCCATAAAATATGGTTCGTAACCAGTAATGTTTAATTATTGGCAACTTTCTCTTTCTTGAGTGGACTGAATGCTAATTTCCCGGGGTGTGTGTGATTTATTGTGGTAAATGAGGACGAGGGGTGTTTGTGGCAGCTCTCGTCAAATATGAGGTCTGGCCCATTATGACATTGTGTTGACATTGCTGTGTGAATAGCACACGGAAGCGTGGGCCTCTCTCTCTGTTCCCACTCTCTTCCTATTATGCAAAACTGGTAACCTGGCAAAAAGGGCTGGACAGAAACTTATCACAAGGTCATTAAGTTTCTTATCGATAACAGTCCTCCCAAAATGCTCTTTAAAGGCAGGTCTACATGGTAAGTATTAGAGCATCGTGGGGCCATCAGAGATTATTTGACATCAGATTGGATGTCTGACCTTGTAAGCAACATTGCTTGGAGCAATCTGAAACTGACTAAACCCACAACACAGCACTGACTATAAGAACGGCATAGGAAGACTGCATTTGAGCCATATTCAAATCAAATAGGACCGCCAATATACACTACATAACCAAAAGTACGTGGACCTGCTCGTCGAACATCTCATTTCAAAATCATGGGAATTAATATGGAGTTGATCCCCCCCTTTTCTGCTATAACAGCCTCCACTTTTCTGGGAAGGTTTTCCACTAGATGTTGGAACATTGCTGCGGGGACTTGCTTCCATTCAGCCACAAAAGCATTAGTGAGGTCAGGCACTGATGTTGGGCAATTAGGCCTGGCTCGCAGATGGTGTTCCAATTCATCCCAAAGGTGTTTGATGGGGTTGAGGTCAGGGCTCTGTGCAGGCCAGTGAAGTTCTTACACACCGATCTCGACAATCCATGGACCTCTGAATGGACCTCACTTTATACACGGGGGAATTGTCATGCTGAAACAAGAAAGGGCCTTCCCCAAACTGTTGACACAAACTTGAAAGCAAATAATTGTCTAGATTGTCATTGTATGCTGTACCATTAAGATGTCTCTTCACTGGAACTAAAGGGCCTAGCCCGAACCATGAAGAACAGCCCCAAACCATTATTTCTCCTCCACCAAACTTTACAGTTGGCACTAGCATTTCGGCAGGTACAGTGCCTTGCGAAAGTATTCGGCCCCCTTGAACTTTGCGACCTTTTGCCACATTTCAGGCTTCAAACATAAAGATATAAAACTGTATTTGTTTGTGAAGAATCAACAACAAGTGGGACACAGTCATGAAGTGGAGCGACATTTATTGGATATTTCAAACTTTTTTAACAAATGAAAAACTGAAAAATTGGGTGTGCAAAATTATTCAGCCCCCTTAAGTTAATACTTTGTAGCGCCACCTTTTGCTGCGATTACAGCTGTAAGTCGCTTGGGGTATGTCTCTATCAGTTTTGCACATCGAGAGACTAAAATTTTTTCCCATTCCTCCTTGCAAAACAGCTCGAGCTCAGTGAGGTTGGATGGAGAGCATTTGTGAACAGCAGTTTTCAGTTCTTTCCACAGATTCTCGATTGGATTCAGGTCTGGACTTTGACTTGGCCATTCTAACACCTGGATATGTTTATTTTTGAACCATTCCATTGTAGATTTTGCTTTATGTTTTGGATCATTGTCTCGTTGGAAGACAAATCTCCGTCCCAGTCTCAGGTCTTTTGCAGACTCCATCAAGTTTTCTTCCAGAATGGTCCTGTATTTGGCTCCATCCATCTTCCCATCAATTTTAACCATCTTCCCTGTCCCTGCTGAAGAAAAGCAGGCCCAAACCATGATGCTGCCACCACCATGTTTGACAGTGGGGATGTTGTGTTCAGGGTGATGAACTGTGTTGCTTTTACGCCAAACATAACGTTTTGCATTGTTGCCAAAAAGTTCCATTTTGGTTTCATCTGACCAGAGCACCTTCTTCCACATGTTTGGTGTGTCTCCCAGGTGGCTTGTGGCAAACTTTAAACAACACTTTTTATGGATATCTTTAAGAAATGGCTTTCTTCTTGCCACTCTTCCATAAAGGCCAGATTTGTGCAATATACAACTGATTGTTGTCCTATGGACAGAGTCTCCCACCTCAGCTGTAGATCTCTGCAGTTCATCCAGAGTGATCATGGGCCTCTTGGCTGCATCTCTGATCAGTCTTCTCCTTGTATGAGCTGAAAGTTTAGAGGGACGGCCAGGTCTTGGTAGATTTGCAGTGGTCTGATACTCCTTCCATTTCAATATTATCGCTTGCACAGTGCTCCTTGGGATGTTTAAAGCTTGGGAAATCTTTTTGTATCCAAATCCGGCTTTAAACTTCTTCACAACAGTATCTCGGACCTGCCTGGTGTGTTCCTTGTTCTTCATGATGCTCTCTGCGCTTTTAACGGACCTCTGAGACTATCACAGTGCAGGTGCATTTATATGGAGACTTGATTACACACAGGTGGATTGTATTTGTCATCATTACTCATTTAGGTCAACATTGGATCATTCAGAGATCCTCACTGAACTTCTGGAGAGAGTTTGCTGCACTGAAAGTAAAGGGGCTGAATAATTTTGCACACCCAATTTTTCAGATTTTGATTTGTTAAAAAAGTTTGAAATATCCAATAAATGTCGTTCCACTTCATGATTGTGTCCCACTTGTTGATTCTTCACAAAAAAATACAGTTTTATATCTTTATGTTTGAAGCCTGAAATGTGGCAAAAGGTTGCAAAGTTCAAGGGGGCCGAATACTTTCGCAAGGCACTGTAGTGTTCTCCTGTCATCAGCCAAACCCAGATTCGTCTGTCAAACTGCCAGATGGTGAAGCGTGATTAATCACTTCAGAGAACACGTTTTCGCTGCTCCAGAGTCCAATGGCGGCGAGTTTATACCACTCCAGCCGACGCTTGGCATTGTGCATGGTGACGTTAGGCTGGTGTACGGTTGCTCTGCCATGGAAACCCATTCCATGAAGCTCCTGACAAACAGTTATTGTGCTCATGTTGCTTCCAGAGGCCGTTTGGAACTCAGTAGTGAGTGTTGCAACCATGGATAGATTATTTTTACACGCTATGCGCTTCAGCAGTCGGCGGTCCAGTTCTGTGGTTTTGTGTGGCCTATCAATTTGCGGCTGAGCCTATGTTGCTCCTAGGCGTTTCCACTTCACAATAACAGCACATACAGTTGACCAGGGCAGCTCTAGCAGAAATTGGACAAACTGACTTGTTGGAAAGGTGGCATCCTATGACGGTGTCACTTTGAAAGTCCCTGAGCTCTTCAGTAAGGCCATTCTATTGCCAATGTTTGTCTATGGAGATTGCATGGCTATGCGCTCAATGTATGTATTATGTAAGGCGCTAACCATGTAGTTTAACATAGGGTATGTACTTACTATGGGACCTACATTATGACCTCCAAGTTTCTATGAGGTCAGATTATAGTCAGGCTTTCTGGACACAGCCTTGCTACATCATATTGGTGTACAATATTAGCCTCAGTCCCAGTCATGCTCTAATGTGTAAAAGGACCCTGATGACATGCCAATTGTATCCCAACATTACAGCCATATCTGTCTGACCCAAAATAAAAGGGTTGAGTGATATGAACAGCACAAACCATGTTATTGTGGTAATCACACGATCGGTCGAGCAGATGCGACCGTTGGCGTTTGAAAGCAGTAAACTGTTAGGCCTGTTAGAAGCATAACGATTTAATTCCACTTAATGTGGAATGAGTCAATGGAGGCACTTTTTAGTCTACTCACACAGTTCAAACACTGCTCAGGTTTTATCCCTATTATGTTAACAGAGTCATCACCACACCATCACCACAGCTCTGGTTTCTGTATGTGCTTTAATGTTTTTGCTTACTGCATGGTGTATGAATATCACCGTAGAAAACTATTTTGCTTTTTGGATTACTGGTGTTTTCCAAGTAGTCTTGTTGTCAATGCTGAGATGCTTAAGGGCAATTCCATGGTAACAGAATTTCACTTCAGTTTAACAAGCCTTAAAACTCTGCACAGACAATCATTTACACAGTAAATCAAATTAAAACATTTACTGGAAAAACTGTGCAGATGAAAAGTTTGTAAAGATTTCAGTGGAAATTGTTAAAAGTAGTCATTGTGCATAGAGTTCTATGGTTTGTTAAACTTTGAAATCAATGGTTTTTGTTTGGTATAGATTTTATAATGAAAAATCTGAGTCTATGTAATTGCCCTTAAGCAGTTTTGGAATGTGAACATTTCCAACGCTAGGCTCATTGAACAGACCGCAGGTATGACATCAGTCAGCTTCTGCTTCAATAGCTAATGCCGCGTTCAAGACAACTCGGAACTTGGAAACTCAGAAATGTCCGACTTGGAAACTCATTGTAGAAAGATGAGCTCAGAGTTTCCCTCGAAATTATCAGATTCAACCAATAGGAAGCTATATGGAGGGAAAAAATCTTCACATATTTCAACTCGGAGGTTCCAAGTTGTCTTGAAAGCACCATGAGCATCAGGAGTATACAGACGTCATCCACCATGCCTAACCTGTCTGTCCAACGAGAGGAAATCATAGGATGCCTCCCTTCTGACTCCAAGTATGTGACATTTACATAAGGCTACTATTTTGCATCCACACACTGTCGCCTGACTGACTGTCTGCCAGTTCTACACAATGTTCTAACACTGAAACCAAACGTGTGTTTATTTGAGTAATTCACATGCAACCATGAAACAAAAACGTACCATCTTGAAAACGTATGATATTTTAAGAGCAGTAGAGGGTGTTTTCCATCCTAAAATGAAGTATGACCTTAATGCAGCCCATAACATACAGTCAGAAATACAGAGGTACAGGGGAGAGACCTTGATAGTGCCCACAGAAAGGGGCTTATCTGCCTATGCAGGACTCAAGGCAGCCCGGCTAAGGCAAAGCAGCAAAGTAATCAACCACATACATGATGGGTAGATAGCTGTGTAGGTTGTATACTAGGAGCAGCTGACACTATGCTTGATGCAAATATACAGTACCTTCAAAAAGTATTCACACCCCTTGACTTTTTCCACGTTTTGTTGTGTTACAGCCTGAATTTAAAATGGATGACATTTACATTTTTGTGTCACTAGCCTACACACAATACCCCATAATGTTAAAGTGGAATTATGTTTTTAGAAATATTTACAAATGAATTACAAATGCAAAGCTGAAATGTCTTGAGTCAATAAGTATTCAATCCCTTTGTTATGACAAGCCTAAATAAGTTCAGGAGTAAAAATGTGCTTAACAAGTCACATAATAAGTTGCATGAACTCACTCCGTCTGCAATAATAATGTTTACACAATTGTCTGTAACGTGAGACAAAAAATTAAATTAAATCTATTTTAAATTCAGGCTGTAACACAACAAAATGTGGAATAAGTCAAGGGGTAGGATTAATTTCTGAAGGCACTGAAAGGGAATCGCAACTGAACCCACACACGTGGCAGAGGGACAGCTTATTCACACTCCATGATGGTCAGTGCTTCCCTATATTAAATTTAGCAGCGATAGCCCTCTAAATTGTTTCCATCACTGCAAAAAAATTAGGTAATGGGTTTTTCTTTATTTTTACTATTTTCTACATTGTAGAATAATAGTGAAGACATCAAAACTATGAAATAACACATATGGAATCATGTCGTAATCAAAAATGTGTTAAACAAATCTAAAACTATTTTATATTTGAGATTCTTCAAAGTAGCCACCCTTTGCCCTGATGACAGCTTTGCACACTCTTGGCATTCTCTCAACCAGCTTCATGAGAAAGTAAACTGGAAATCATTTCAATTAACAGGTGTGCCTTGTTAAGTTCATTTGTGGAATTTCTTTCCTTCCTAATGCATTTGAGCCAATCAGTTGTGCTGTGACAAGGCATGGGTGGTATACAGAAGACAACCCTATTTGGTAAAAGACCAAGTCCATATAATAGCACGAACAGCTCAAATAAGCAAAGAGAAATGACAGTCCATCATTACTTTAAGACATGAAGGTCAGTAAATCCAGAAAATGTCAAGAACTTTGATGGTGTCTTCAAGTGTAGTCATAAAAACCATCAAGCGCTATGATGAAACTGGCTCTCATGAGGACCGCCACAGGAAAGTAAGACCCAGAGTTACAGTTGAAGTCGGGGAGGTTTACATACACCTTAGCCAAATACATTTAAAAACTCAGTTTTTCACAATTCCTGACATTTAATCCGAGTAAAAATTCCCTGTCTTAGGTCAGTTAGGATCACCACTTTATTTTAAGAATGTGAAATGTCAGAATTATAGTAGAGAGACTGATTTATTTAAGCTTTTATTTCTTTCATTACATTCCCAGTGAGTCAGAAGTTTACATACACTCAATTAGTATTTGGTAGCGTTGCCTTTAAATTGTTTAACTTGGATCAAACGTTTCGGGTAGCCTTCCACAAGCTTCCCACAATAAGTTGGGTGAATTTTGGCCTATTCCTCCTGACAGAGCTGGTGTAACTGAGTCAGGTTTGTAGGCCTCCTTGCTCACACACACTTTTTCTGTTCTGCCCACACATTTTCTATATACTTGACTTTGTTGTCCTTAAGCCATTTTGCCACAACTTTGGAAGTATGCTTGGGGTCATTGTCCATTTGGAAGACCCATTTGCGACCAAGCTTTAACTTCCTGACTGATGTCTTGAGATGTTGCTTCAATATATCCACATAATTTTCCACCCTCATGATGCAATCTATTTTGTGAATTATGCCAGTCCTTCATGCAGCAAAGCACCCTCACAACATGATGCTGCCACCCCGTGCTTCACGGTTGGGATGGTGTTCTTCGGCTTGCAAGCCTCCCCTCCCCCTTTTTCCGCCAAACATAACAATGGTCATTATGACCAAACAGTTCTATTTTTGTTTCATCAGACCAGAGGACATTTCTCCAAAAAGTACTATCTTTGTCCCCATGTGCAGTTGCAAACCGTAGTCTGGCTTTTTTATGGTGGCTTTGGAGCAGTGGCTTCTTCCTTGCTGAGTGGCCTTTCAGGTTATGTAAATATAGGACTCATTTTACTGTGGATATAGATACATTTGTACCTGTTTCCTCCAGCATCTTCACAAGGTCCTTTGCTGTCGTTCTGGGATTGATGTGCTCTTTTCGCACCACAGTATGTTCATCTCTAGGAGACAGAACGCGTCTCCTTCCTGAGTAGTATGACGGCTGCGTGGTCCCATACTTGTGTACAGATGAATGTGGTATCTTCAGGTATTTGGAAATTGCTCCCAAGGATGAACCAGACTTGTGGAGGTCTACAATTTTTTTCCGAGGTCTTAGCTGATTATTTTGATTTTCCCATGATGTCAAGCAAAGAGGCACTGCGTTTGAAGTTAGGACTTGAAATACATCCACAGGTACACCTCCAATTGACTCATATTATGTCAATTAGCCTATCAGAAACTTCTAAAGCCATGACATCTTCTTCTCACCTAATACCTTTTTTGCACTATTGGTTAGAGCCTGTAAGTAAGCATTTCACTGTAAGGTCTACACCTGTTGCATTCGGCGCACGTGACCAAAAAACTTTGATTTGATTCTGGAATTTTCCAAGCTGTTTAAAGGCACAGTCAACTTAGTGTATGTAAACTTCTGACCCACTGGAATTGTGATATAATTGAAATGTAAACAATTGTTGAAAAAATTACTTGTGTCATGCACAAAGTAGAGGTCCTAATCGACTTGCCAAAACTATAGTTTGTTAACAAGAAATTTGTGGAGTGGTTGAAAAACGAGTTTTAATGACTCCAACCTAAGTGTATGTAAACTTCCGACTTCAACTGTACCTCTGCTGCAGAAGATATGTTCATTAGAGTTACCAGCCTCAGAAATTGCAGCCCAAATAAATGCTTTACAGAGATCAAGTAACAGACATCTCAGCATCAACTGTTCAGAGGAGAGTGCGTGAACCAGGCCTTCATGGTCGAATTTCTGCAAAGAAACCACTACTAAAGGACACCAATTAGAAGAAGAGACTTGCTTGGGGCAAGAAATATGAGCAATGGACATTAGACCGGTGGAAATATGTCCTTTGGTCTGATGAGTCCAAATGTGAGATTTTTGGTTTCCACTGCCGTGTCTTTGTGATGCGCAGAGTAGGTGAACTGATGATCTCTGCATGTGTAGTTCCCACTGTGAAGTATGCAGGAGGTGGTGTGATGGTGGGGGATGCTTTGCTGGTGACACTGTCAGTGATTTATTTAGAATTCAAGGTACACTTAACTAGCATGGCTACCACACCATTCTTCAGCGATACACCATCGCATTTCGCATTTGGTTTGCGCTTAGTGGGACTATAATTTGTTTTTCAATAGGACAATGATCCAACACACCTTCAGGCTGTGTAAAGGCTATTTGACCAAGAAGGAGCGTGATGGAGTGCTGCATCAGATGACCTGGCTTCCACAATCACCTGACCTCAACCCAATTGAGATGGTTTGGGATGAGTTGGACCGCAGAGTGGAAAAGCAGCCAACAAGTGCTCAGCATATGTGGGAACTCCTTCAAGACTGTTGGAAAAGCATTCCAGGTGAAGCTGGTTGAGAGAATGCCAATAGTGTGCAAAGCTATCATCAAGGCAAAGTGTGGCTATTTTGAAGAATCTAATATATATATATATATATAACACTTTTTTGGTTACTACATGAATCCATATGGGTTATTTCATAGATTTGTAGAAAATAGTACAAATAAAGAAAAACCCTTGAATGAGTAGGTGTGTCCAATCTTTGGTACTGTATTTCTGCCGAGACGCGCTTTTAAATGGATAGTCGTGGGCTCAATGACTGGAAGTCTATGGAAACAGCTAGCATTTCTTTGCACTAACGCTAGTAGCAATGCACTCCCCTTCGCTACACTTGCCACCACTACTGAAAAATTCCTAGGGAAAACACTGATGGTACAGTAATGCAGAAAATGTATACAAATTAAAATTCTACTGCATAGGGTATTAAGTGAATATTGTACTGTTTTCTCAACCTGTTTTTTACGAGGACAAGTAAGAATTATGGGAAAAAGAACATTAAGACTTTTGCATTCTATAATTGTATTCTTTGTAAAAACACAAAATGTGAACAGGACAGGTGTGACTAGGTTATACAGGAGGTTCATATGAGGACTTATCACATTATTACCTTGTAAGGAACTCATGAAACGTGTTCAAAGTGTGGTTTCTGAGAACTTTCCATAGGACCTTAACTGATGACTCAAAAGCAGAGCTTCTGGTTTCCTATTGAACGGTGAGAGACAGAAGAGTGGAAAACTGGTTTCACACATACCTTCGTTAGCAAGGTGTGGTCTTCTTCGACTGGGCACTCTTGAACGGCCAGAGCAAACTGCTCCAGAGTTACTATGGAAACAAACAAAAAATCAGTGATGCTAAGCAAAAATATTACCCAGCTAGGCAGTGGGTCACTATTGTTCAGCCTCAATGCAGTGACAGTCACACAGAACAACATTTCATGGAAACATAATGAAATATTGGGTTCTCTTTTACTGTTCGTTGCTTTGTAATACAAAACAGGATACCATATGCTCATAATGAATTATAGTCAGTAGATAATGAATAAGAATGTGATGATCGACTAAATAAATCTTAACAATTTATGAACAATAAAACACACTTCAGAAAGTGTTGAGGAAAACAAATGTTGCACCCACAAAAGTATCTGAATATGAATCTTGTGTAAATAACATAGAACTGAATCCCTGTTCAGAATCAATATATGTCGGTCGGCCAATTGTGGTGGGGAGACCTACAACAACAGTATTAGAGGACCATGACATCTAGTCATAGTGATACTAGGTATAAGCACTAACCCACGTCAAGGCCATCACACTGGGTTATGTGCTACTGCACCACCAAGAGACAACTACTATGCAACTTCACTGCAATTGAGGAAACGTTTTTTCAAGTCCTGTCAAAACTGTAGGGCAAAGGCATTATATTGCTAAGGAATGGAATATGACAACAAAACCATTTCACTCTGAGGGGGCCTCTATGTATCAGTCAGCCTCCAGACCGCTCTTAGCTTTCAAACATCAGACACCTTTGTGCTCTTTAGTACCTTTGCGGCTGGTTAAGGTTGTAAGACTGCTTGTGTGTGTGTGTGTGTGTGTGTGTGCCTGTGTGTGTGCCTGTGTGTGTGTGTGTGTGTGCCTGTGAGTTTGTTTGTGCCTGTGTGTGTGTGTGTGTGTGTGTGTGTGTGTGTGTGTGTGTGTGTGTGTGTGTGTGTGTGTGTGTGTGTGCGCGCCTGTGTGTGTGCGTGTGTGGGATGAAAGTGAGAGAAGGGAAAGGTTATGGTCTTTAAGAGACAGTGGTGTCTTTACATAGTCCCACTGGTTCAAAACACAAACCCCTACACTTATGCACACAGTTTTAGTACACAAAAACAGATTCTGCTATCTTACTTTTCATACGTAATGACCACTATATTCGTTCATCTACTTAACGCCTAGGAGAGTTACAAAAAATCACATATGATTCAGATAATCAAATCAAATCGTATTTGTCACATACACATGTTTAGCAGATGTTATTGCCGGTGTAGCGAAATGCTTGTGTTTCTAGCTTCCACAGTGCAGAAATATCTAAACTAATCAACTAGTCTCAATGCACAGATGAATCATATGCTAATGCTAGGCCGGAGGAAAAAGCCTGCACAGTGCACACCCTGTAACTCTCCAATACCAGGGTAGGCTGTAGTCTACCCACCTGTAACTCTCCAGGACCAGGGTAGGCTGTAGTCTACCCACCTGTAACTCTCCAGGACCAGGGTAGGCTGTAGTCTACCCACATGTAACTCTCCAATACCAGGGTAGGTTGTAGTCTACCCACCTGTAACTCTCCAGGACCAGGGTAGGCTGTAGTCTACCCACCTCTGTGTATGTGTGCTAAGGCTAGGCAGGTCACATGATGAAGACAGGAGTTCCAGGCATCAAAAAACTCCTCGCTTTTCTTCTCTACCTGCAGGAGACAATGGACAGAGAAATATAAGGCTTCATTAAGAGTTCATAAAGTCTTGATCAAACCTTTCCAAAACCAACTGTCAATCAATTTACACCTAGCTGTATCAACATCAAACAGACGTTTGACAAACTGGTGCTAAAATGGTAAATTCATGCTTTCAACATTTCTGTTGTTGGACTTCTCTTATTGTAGTCCATGCCTTTAGATGGACTGACCTTGTTGTAGAGTCTGGTTGCTAGGCTGCGCTGTAGAACCCTCTCCCTATAGGACACTGCTTTCAGCAGGAAACTCATGTCCCCCACCGTATCTACATTGAAGCCAAGGAAACTACCGAAGATGGACATGAACAACATTATCAACCTGAACAAATTCTATCATTGCACAATTCTATAGACATGAGGAAAGTGGGCAGTTAGTGTACTATTTTAGTGTACTAAAGCACTCACACACACACTTCCACAAGTGGGTACAAGCAAGACTATTCTCTCATGAAGGACTTTTTAGATCAATTGTTTTCATTGTACAGTATGTTCAAGCAAATAGGCAGAATAAACAGCATTGAACAAATAACAACTGCATCGTCAGTACACGTCCAACACATTTTCACATGATATTCAGTAAAAACAAAGCAAAAAACAAATGAGAAAATAAACCCTAAATGAAACCCACCCCATCCATCCACCCAAGTGACCTGTTCGATTTAACTCCTTAAAGCAAGAGCCCTTTCACTTTCAGCAGGGTTTGACCACATTGTTAAAGTTCTTTCATGAACAACTTCTAATAACTTTCAAGATGGTCTCATAACCAGTCAAGCACAGGGATTGTGTAAAAGTTGTACACACTAAACGGACATGACACCTAGACATCTCACCAGATAGTGGAAAACCACACTACCATAGTAGCAGTGTGTAAAATGAAAGGGGGACTCTATTCTGGGAAACAGTAGCATCTTAAAAGAACATATATCTTAATGTTCCACTTCACAATAAGATGAATGAGTTTGTGTGATAGCTTGTGAGAAAAGAGATGTGGTTTCCCCTACTAGGAAATACGAGAATATACAAATAAATATGAGAATACATGTGAATAAATGATGTATTTGAGAGGAGTTGAGAGTGTGGACAAATGTCTGGGCTTTTCTGTTGTATAGAAGACTCAGCATTATATTTTGAATGCTAAATTCCAGATGTTTATGGGTGTTTAGTGAGTCTAAAACTGTCCCCATGAGCAAGAAATAGCTCACGTGAATGTACTTATTTGACACACAAAGAATAGAAGACAGTGGCATAAAAAGCAGTGTACTGTATACATTTTGAACCCATTTCCTGTAGCTAATAAAAATAAAATAAAAATGGTTTTGTCACATACACCTGATAGGTACAGTGAAATGTGTTGTTTTATAGGGTCAGCCATAGTAGTACAGCGTCCCTGGAGAAAATGAGGGTTAAGTTCCTTGCTCAAGTGCAAAGCGATAGATTTTTCACCTTGTCAGCTTGGGTATTTGAACCTGCGACCTTTCATTTACTGGCCCAACGCTTTAACCTCTAGGATACCTGCCACCTTCAATATATGACCCTCTAACGATCTTGTGGCGTTGAGTGTCGTTCACTGACCTGGTTCTGACCCTGTCAGACACTGAACTCGTCCAGGTTTTGATGAGTCCGCCCACCACACTGTTTCCCAGCTGCCTGGTGAACTGGGTCATGAGCTCCTTTACCACCACCTGGGACAGGTCAGAGGTCAAAGGTTGAGTGCTTGAATGCTGAGTTGCCAAACATACAAACCTCTGTTGTACTAGTACAGTTACATGTATTTAAGAATGGGGACAATGGTGGATGATCAGGATTTATATTGGATAAATGTATAGATATGCTGCGTGTCAACATTCATTGTGAAAAACAAGGCTGGGGGAAGCTAAACTGAAGCGGTCTATAGCTAGCACCAAGACATATTTTAACCGCTCATACAGTAGCATAACTAGTCTTTCAATGTAGAGCTGGATGATTAATTGCCATCTCATGATAGGTGAAACACTTGCAATGTCATAAATGGGCAAATCCATTTTTGGAACTGTAAAAGAGAGACCCTATACAATCTGGCACACCCTTCATGTTTAAATTTGGGTAAAAGGTCAGTTTGGGTCAGCTGTGGTCTTCTTCATGCTTTCAGGTCAGTAGTAACCTGATTAAATGTGGTTGGGGACTGTCATCTTCATTAGGGGTGCAGTTTGGATACTGTTAGTGGAGGGTTGAGTTGAGTTCAGCTGGCATAGCCTCCTCTCTCCTTGTGACTGCAGTCCAGACAGATAGACACCTTAGTTGCCATAAATAAATATTTAATTATGTTTGACTTGGCACTGTGTTTGACTTCAAGTTCCCACTCCGATCCTTCCCACTGCAATTTTTCATACTTCACTTTGCACTACATGTCCTATACATCTTACCTTTGATGTATATGAAGCAAAATAAAAGAATGACTATACTGTACAACAATATCGAAATGATAAGAACATATAATTGCACAACAGTTGGTCTGACACAAAACCACCTTCATGTTCAGTCACACCCTTGTAAATACATTCTGTCAACCAAATTAACCACCTGTCTACAGAAATATCATTCTCCATAATTAAATCAAACTGGGACAATGATTTCACTATCCACTTGATGGTTTATGAATATTTCCCAGGGTCTGCAAATAATTTTAGTTTATGATGAGCTATTCTGATTTCTGAGTCTCCCTCAACAGCACTGTATCTGAATGGTGACCTTGTTCCTATTATCTCAGAGTTCAGAGAGTCGTGTGTGTGTGTGTGTGTAGTACACTCATCACTTGCTTTGTAGTTCCACTCTACACTCGCAAACAAGGAGAAATCGCCCTCATCCCCAATAAGCCAAAAATAATCATATCCAATTGTGTGAAAACACATACTAATTCAATTCTCTCAAAGCACAATTCCTTTATCAAGTTGCAGGGGCTTCACTCTAGAAAATGTCAGTATATAGTTTTTGCCAAAACTAAGGTTCATCTGACTGTTTTGAGAAATAAAGGCAGACTCTGTGAGCTCTATCAACTTGTCTGTCTAGGAGCCATGGTTAGTATACAGTAAAATGTGAAAATCACATTACCAGTTTAAAACATTTCACATCAAAAGTGTGATGAACAGCAAAACAACATAAGTACTTATAGTTTTAGAGAAGGTGTGAGTAAAATATTGAAGAGGACTTTGCCCTCTTTGGTTCTTTTACCTGTAACATGACGACGTTGTCCCCTTCAAATGTGACAAAGACATCAGAGTCACACTTCAGAGCAGGGATTCGGTTCTCCATCATAAAACCCTAACAAAGGTCAGAACCCAGAGAAACACGTCATCCACTGATATAAAGACACACCTCATTTATATACAGTAGTAATGGGTTTCACATTCACATGTCCAATTCATGTACGTAAATAAAATTCAATTAGTGGTCAACATATTCCATCACAAATAAGATTAATGCACTTTTATGCACATTTTTACTAGGAAACCACAGTATATGACAACTGTAATAATTACTCATAAGGAATTAGAAAAGTTTTGGGCTATTATTGGGGAGAGAAATAGGATGGTGCCTCTAGTGGAAGAAGTTTAGACTCTTTTTTTGTTGCTATAGTAACCTCCCTTCAACGATACATTTATTTCATAACCAAATTATAAAGCTGTTGAAAAGAAAGTTATGACTGGATAGATCGCTCAATAAATAGGATGTATAAATAAATGTATAGATACATAAAGTAAGGACACAGAATTAAAGACCTAATGGATGGAGGAATGATGGGATAAATGCAAAGATAAAAGGAAGTTATGGAATATGGATGAATGGACATTTTCAGTATAATGAGAGTTGTGAATGTGTTGTGCAAGTCGGAGTGTCTTGCTTTACACCACACAAAGAATGTTTGAAATCAAAACAAAGGCATCTCCAATCCTACTTCCGTGTCCTAGTCAAGGAATTTGAGAAAATTCCTTGGTTCTAGAGGGTGGGTGAGCACAGAATTGCACATCAGCGCCACCAGCTGGATGAGGGTTTAGTACTGTGCAAGGCAGCCTACAGACAAGTACTAAAGGTAAACGATAACTACATGTAGACAAACAGTGGTAGGTTAGTTCAGTGGGTTGGGGTGAGCTGTGTGGCATAGTAAGTCTTATGTGCTCCCCCATTGTTCAATTTACAAGTTCTGAAAAGCCATGGCAGTTAATTCAACAGTGTGAAGTTAGTAACAACATCACCTCATTTAGCTAAAACAGCAGTACCTCTTGATTGGTAGTAGATAATTCTGTTCTGATTTAAATAGCAGAGAAGTAGACAGAGATGTCATACCCATCTCTTTAGACAACTTAAAGGGTAAGTGGTCAAAAATTCAGTTGTTTGTAGAAGTTGAGACAAAAAGTAGTTGATGACGTTACTAAAAAAGCTATCATGTTTTATTAGTAGAAGATTATTCTGTTATGATTCCAGATTTGAATAGCAGAGAAATAGACCAAGATGTCACAGTCTCTAAGTTGTCTAAAGTGCTGGGAAGGTGGTAAAAAATTCAGTTGTTTGTACAAAGTTGGATATTTGGTTTGCTAATGCAGTTACTAAAACAGCTGTAACATTTGATCGGTAGGAGACATTTTGTTCCTACTTCGGACTTGAATAACAGAGAAGTAGACAAAATGTCTTACCCTCCAACATTTTGTCTAACTTGTTGGGAAAGTGGTAAAAATGTCAGTTGTTTATAAAATGTTAGAGGAAATGTTAATGATGAGGTTACTTAAAGAGCTATAACGTTTGATCGGTACCAGATCATTCAGTTCTGATTTCAGATTTGAACTGCAGAGAAGTAGAGGAAGATTTCACATGCTCTAACTTTTTGTGTAAGTTGTTGGGAAAGTGGTCAAAGTAGCTGATTTGTATCAAAAGTGACATTGTTTATAGTGAATAGAATAGAATGTTGGGAGTGGTGATGTCACAATGGGACCTTAAAAATGCTGAGGAAATCCCATGAAAGTGGATGGATGACAACAAAAAAAGGACAAAGTGAAAAAATATCAAAAAGTTGTATGCAAGCACACTATTCCAGACCATTCTACACGTTTTAAAGTTAAAACAGCGTTAAAGTTAAAACAGCGTCTAGTTTAAACGGTGTGGGAGGAGTCGCGTTGTAAAGAATAATAATAAACTATAAGTCAGAAATCATTCTTACAATATCTAAAGAATATTATGACTTGAGAAATGGAGACTCAAAGATGTTAATTGTTTCATAAATAATTTTAAAAAACATTTCAAAACAGCTTCACTTTTGAAAGCAGTGAAATAAACAGGTAAAAGTCAGACAGTGTCAGTACAAAATGCGGTCTGTGTAGGATCAGACACTCAAGAGATGCGAGCACTCCCACATGACAAGGCGCAGCGTTGTGGTTTCCCAAGTTGCCCTTAGATCACCTCAACGAGAAACACTCAAACCTATTCATCACAGCATTAGGGACTTATTACAATGAAACTATCCCCTGCAACAGCAGTATTGAATCAACTGAAAGAGTAGACAGAAGTGACCTCCAAGAACCCTCTGCACTCTACATGGACATGGTCACAGTGGCATCCAAAAACAAGATCCAGAACTAGACAATGGATCTGGGTCTTTAAATTAAAGAAACATGGTTAGCAGATGACTGGGGAGTAGTGGTATTTAAATAGGATTGGAATAATGTGCGTCACATACACATGTACAGTGGGGCAAAAAAGTATTTAGTCAGCCACCAATTGTGCAAGTTCTCCCACTTAAAAAGATGAGAGAGGCCTGTACTTTTCATCATAGGTACACTTCAACTATGACAGACAAAATGAGAAAAAAAATCCAGAAAATCACATTGTAGGATTTTTAATGAATTTATTTGCAAATTATGGTGGAAAATAAGTGTTTGGTCAATAACAAAAGTTTATCTCAATACTTTGTTATATACCCTTTGTTGCCAATGACAGAGGTCAAACTTCAGTAAGTCTTCACAAGGTTTTCACACACTGTTGCTGGTATTTTGTCCCATTCCTCCATGCAGATCTCCTCTAGAGCAGTGATGTTTTGGGGCTGTTGCTGGGCAACATGGACTTTCTACTCCCTCCAAATATTTTCTATGGGGTTGAGATCTGGAGACTGGCTAGGCCTCTCCAGGACCTTGAAATGCTTCTTACGAAGCCATTCCTTCGTTGCCCGGGCAGTGTGTTTGGGATCATTGTCATGCTGAAAGACCCAGCCACGTTTCATCTTCAATGCCCTTGCTGATGGAAGGAGGTTTTCACTCAAAGTCTCACGATACATGGCCCCATTCATTCTTTCCTTTACACAGATCAGTCGTCCTGGTCCCTTTGCAGAAAAACAGCCCCAAAGCATGATGTTTCCACCCCCATGCTTCACAGTAGGTATGGTGTTCTTTGGATGCAACTCAGCATTCTTTGTCCTCCAAACACGACAAGTTGAGTTTTTACCAAAAAGTTATATTTTGGTTTCATCTGACCATATGACATTCTCCCAATCTTCTTCTGGTTCATCCAAATGCTCTCTAGCAAACTTCAGACGGGCCTGGACATGTACTGGCTTAAGCAGGGGGACATGTCTGGCACTGCAGGAATTGAGTCTCTGGCGGCATAGTGTGTTACTGATGGTAGGCTTTGTTACTTTGGTCCCAGCTCTCTGCAGGTCATTCACTAGGTCCGCCAGTGTGGTTCTGGGATTTTTGCTCACCGTTCTTGTGATCATTTTGACCCCACGGGGTGAGATCTTGCGTGGAGCCCCAGATCGAGGAAGATTATCAGTGGTCTGGTATGTCTTCCATTTCCTAATAATTGCTCCCACGGTTGATTTCTTCAAACCAAGCTGCTTACCTATTGCAGATTCAGTCTTCCCAGCCTGGTGCAGGTCTACAATTTTGTTTCTGGTGTCCTTTGACAGCTCTTTGGTCTTGGCCATAGTGGAGTTTGGAGTGTGACTGTTTGAGGTTGTGGACAGGTGTCTTTTATACTGATAACAAGTTCAAACAGGTGCCATTAATACAGGTAACGAGTGGAGGACAGAGGAGCCTCTTAAATAAGAAGTTACAGGTCTGTGAGAGCCAGAAATCTTGCTTGTTTGTAGGTGACCAAATACTTATTTTCCACCATAACTTGCAAATAAATTCATTAAAAATCCTACAATGTGATTTTCTGGATTTTTCTCATTTTGTCTGTCATAGTTGAAGTGTACCTATGTTGAAAATTACAGGCCTCTCTCATCTTTTTAAGTGGGAGAACTTGCACAATTGGTGGCTGACTAAATACTTTTTGCCCCACTGTATGCACGCAGGCATGCACACCCACACACACAAGCAAACGTGCACACACACACACACCATGCCTCCGGTGCACTCGCGGCACTCTTGAAGGCAAGCGAGGTTCTCCCAGGTACTATAGGCTTTGAGTCCAGCAACCAGAGCCTGGAGAGAACTATTATTCTGTAGAACCTCTCCTTTGCACAGAGCATGGTCCATCGTACATGCTGCAAACCTGAAACACACACACACAAAATGGACACATAACATAAGACATTAGAACACATTCCTAGTATGATGTTCTATAATTATAATACCATATAATTGTGAGGGGCATACCTTCAAAAGAAAAAGGAGAGAATATGTACAGACAAAACACTAACAGACAGAACACTGACACTACAATGCATCATCATAGTGACAAGACTATCATTTACTGGCATTAGATACAACTGCTCTTTTCACCACTATGTCAGTTAACATCAAATCCATCAGCATGTGGGGGAAATAACACCGTTTAAGAGTAGTGTCTCTCTTTATATATCCCAGCGTAGGGCCATGAGAGTAGAGGCCGTTTCAAGTGGTGTTTGACTACAGTTCTCTCTGATATTGACGTGTGTAGAGCAAAAAAACCTGAAGAAGCCCATAAGCCGAAACTCATAGGTTTTACTTTTTGCCATAAAGAAGCAGTTTTATTTATTAATTCCATTGTCAAGCAAGGTAGCGGCAGCAATCCCTTCCCTTTACACTATAGAGGAAGTGCTAACATTACCTGGTGGTGAAGGTGAGAGCCAGAGCTGCAGCCAGGTGAGGCATCAGTCTGAGGTACTGGGTCTGGTGCTCAATGATCTTCACCTCCTGCTGGTCCTTAGGCCCAAACTGACGCCGACTGGAGGGAGAGAGAGAGGAGGGAAAGAGAGAGAGAGGAGGGAAAGAGAGAGAGAGGAGGGAGAGAGAGAGGAGGGAAAGGGTGAGGAGGGAAAGAGAGGGAGGAAAATGTGTGTGCGAACGGGAGAGAGTAGAGCGTGAAAGAGACTCACATTTTGTGTGTATGTGTATGCTTGCGTGTGTGTGTGTGTGTGTGTACATTTGTTGTACTGTGAATATGTACAGTGCCTTCAGAAAGTATTTATAACACATTGAAATATTCCACATTTAGTTGTGTTACAGCCTGAATTAAAAATTGATTGAATAGTTTCTCTCTCTCACCCATCTATACATACATACATACATAACAATACCCCATAATGACAAAGTGAAAACATGTTTTTAGAAATGTTTGCAAATGTATTGAAAACGCAGAAATATCAAATGTACATAAGTATTCACACTCCTGAAACACCTTTGGCAGCGATTACAACTAAGTCTCTAAGACCTTTCCACACCTGGATTGTGCTACATTTGCCCATTATTCTTTTCAAAATTCTTCAAGCGTTGTCAAATTGATTGATGATCATAGCTCGACAACCTTTTTCAGGTCTTGTCATAGATTTTCAAGTAGATGTAAGTCAAAACTGTAACATAGTCACTCAGGAACATTCACGGTCTTCTTGGTAAGCAACTCCAGTGTAGATTTGGCCTTGTGTTTTAGGTTATTGACATGATGAATTTAGGTTGTGTTTTAGGTTATTGACCTGTTTATGAAACAGGCATGCCGCTATGATTTTCTATTTCTTTTATATCCTGAAAAACTCCCCAGTCCTTAACAATTACAAGCATACCCATAACATGATGCAGCCACCACTATGCTTGAACATATGTAGAGTGAGGAAAGGGGGATACCTAGTCAGTTGTACAACTGAATGCCTCTCTGAATCAGAGAGGTGCGGGGGGGGCTGCCTTAAATCGACATCCACGTCTTCAGCGCCCTGGGAACAGTGGGTTAACTGCCTTGCTTAGGGGCACAACGACAGAGTTGTTCAGTATTACTTTAGTGCCTTGTTGCAAACAGGATGCATGTTTTGAAATATTTTTATTCTGTGCAGGCTTCCTTCTTTTCAGTCTGTCAGTTAGGTTAGTATTGTGGAGTAAATACAATGTTATTGAACCATCCTCTGTTTTCTCCTACCACAGCTATTAAAAACCTCTACAGGATTGGTGTCCCTAAACCCAGATGGTTGTTGCTCAATACGTGATAATGTGACTAGAAAACGTTGTATACAACAGCCAACTTTCCACGACATAGACATGTCTTATATGGGCAGAAAGCTAAATTTGTGTTAATCTAACTGCAGTGTCCAATTTACAGTAGCTATTACGGAAAACAAATACCATGCTATTGTTTGAGGATAGAGCACAACAACAAAACACTTTTATCACGGCAACTGGTTTGATACATTCAGTATTCTTGCTCTGATTTCTCATCTTGAGGGTCCCAGAGATAAAATGTAACATAGTTTTGTTTGATCAAATACATTTTTTATTTCCTGTGTTTCCTGAGCTACAGGCAGTTAGATTTGGGAATGTAATTTTAGGCATAAATTGAAAAAAAAACTACCAGATCCTTAAGAGGTTTTAAATTCTGTAACTTCTTTAAAGTCATCATTGGCCTCCCTGAGCAATTTCCTTCTTCTCCGGCAACTGAGTTAGGCAGGACGCCTGCATCTTTGTAGTGATTGGGTGTATTGATACACCATCCTAAGTGTAAACACTAACTTCACCATGCTCAAAGTGATATTCAATTTCTGCTCTTTTTTACCCTTCTACCAATAGGTGCCCTTCTTTGCAAGGCATTGTAAAACCTCCCTGGTCTTTGTGGGTGAATCTGTGTTTTAAATTCATTGCATGACTGAGGGACATTACATATCTTGACTCAAGAAATGTCAGCTTTTCATTTTTTATTAATTGGAAATATTTTAATAAAACATTACTTCACTTTGACATTATGGAGTATTGTGTGTAGGCCAGGGATCTAAAATCTAAATGTTGAAAAAAAAAAAATTCAAGCTGTAACACAACAAAACGTGGAAAAAGTCAAATCGGTGTGAATACTTTCTGAAGGCACTGTATGTGCTGATGTGGTGGAACATTAGTTGTGGAGTGTATGTTGAGTGTTGAGATGTGGTCACCGTCACACACATGCCTTGTTGTGCACCTGTTGCTCTGGAAGCATTACAAAGTTTATCTCTGAGTATATCTGCACAGGTGTCTCAGTGGGGAGAGTGGGGGAGGGTGGGGGGCAGATGAAGGAAAATGTAGATGCTGCAGTCTCGAAGGGATGGCACTGTTATCATTCCTACTCTGATTTCTAGACTGAGGAGCAAAATATACTAACCGAGATACTGTAAAGTTAATGTAATGTGACACTCCAATATACTTCAGCTGTATGGTTTAAGTTGTACACTAACTGTGTGATTGACAGTCCCATGTTACTAAATAATGTGTTAACCAGAAAGATCACACGGATGTTTCTACTATGTCAAGGTTTGTCCCCTGACAGACCACAGAAGAGCGCACACCTGGGTGTTTACACAGAGGGGAAGTCCTCACAGATGATGATCCCACAACCTCTCCTCAATGTATAGTAGACTCGACTCTGAAAACAAAGCTAACAGTGGTTACACAATGTACTGTTAAAACACAGCTAACCCCAATTGTATGGGGATAGCTGTGTTCTCTTTAATGCTAGTCACTGACAACACGACCATCATTATTCTCACTACCAAGACCACTAGCCCCACTTCAAGTTCCTAAAGGTTTTACTATGCGTGTTGGTGGTGCATTGGAGGGTTTTGTGGAGGGGGGACAGGACGTGTGTCACAAAACAGGAAACGTGTCCTCCATGTGCAGTAGTCTGCATCAGTATTGTGATTACCTCCCTCCCTCTTTCTATCTCTCTCTGTGTGGGGGTGATCTGGGGTGATTTTTGGGGATGCCAACCACAGAGAAAACCCTCCCCTTTCCGCCAACCCACGCTCTCGCCCCCACATTGGAAACTTTAGCAGAACACACGCAACCCACACATGAGGATGCACAAAAACAGATATGGAAAAACAAGAGACTCCCTCAATAGGGCTGTCAAAAGAATGTGTGTTTTTTTTAGAGGTAAACTAAATCATGCTCAATATCTATTGCCTTTTTCTTCCCATATTGAGCCGTTTGTTCTTTTGTTGATATTCAGAAGCATTTTAAACATAATAGGAATTGAATGGAGTTGAGTCAGCTCTGAATGGAAAAAAATAACCATCTACATAATTTATTACATTGATTATGGGATGAGTTGGTGTGGAGCTAGTCTTGTGTTGCCATACCTCCAAAACGACATCTTTGTCAGGCCTCACTTGAAGGTCTGGAGAATTTCATATTGCAAAAACTGTTTGAATGGTCCACTTGCACCCAGATTTTGATTGGATGTTACATTTCAAGAACCCTCCTCCCACACTCCCGTAGAAGGGCTGCTGTGTGTTATGTGTGCCACTGTTTTCTGTCCAGGTAGGACACATTTTGTAGAAAAGTTGGTTTCAAGTGCTCGTTTTCAAGTCATCAAGTGTGGCCGACAGTCTGCAATTTATATTTATTGAAATTGAAAGTGAATTATGCTTGTAAAGTCAAACGTCACAACACGTTCTACACCGCTCTGGTGGCAAACACTTTTTGGCTCGTCTCCATTCATCCACTCTTTGCTACAACCAATAAATACCGAAAGGCACCTAAAAAAAACAAGGAAGTGGGAGAACCTATTCAAGTAAGTAAATACTTTTTTTTTTAAATGTAAAAAAGCAAAGTATTATTAACTAGCTAGCTGGCTATAGTATGCCACTTTGTAGGCTAACTCAGCTGAGCTGCTATTAAGGTAGCTAATTGACTTTACATACTGTTTAGCTAAGTTAATTAAATGTCATCAGCTAGCTAACTTCCTTTTAGCTAGCTATCTTGATGTAATCATTGTAAATTAAAAACACAGTCTCCAAATCCATTTGTAGATAACAGCCATGGAAGAGGGTGAAATTGCAGCTCCAGCTGTCAGTAAAGGTAGAGTGTAGGCATTGATCAGTTCAGTGAAGTATGGAATGGGAGAGTTCTGATAGTGGCCTGTACGTGTCATGGGAGTGTTCGGTTTGCTGCAGTTGCGGGTTGCCTGTCCAGTATTCTGCTGTCTTTAAAGTGTCTGTTTCTGTGTTGCATGCTCAAATTAACATTTCCTTTTGGTCTAGTTGTAAGATCTCCCATGTGTTTTATTTGATTGGTGGGTGGGGACAGGACGTGTGTCACAAAACAGGAAATGTGTCCTCCATGTGCAGTAGTCTGCATCGGTATTGTGATTACCTCCCTCTTTCTATCTCTCTCTGCGTGGGGGTGATTTGCGGTGATTTTTGGGGATGCCAACCACAGAGAAAACCCTCCCCTTTCCCCAACCCACGCTCTCGCCCCCACATTGGAAACTTTAGCAGAACACACGCAACCCACACGTGAGGATGCACAAAAACAGATATGGAAAAACAAGAGACTCCCTCAATAGGGCTGTCAAAAGAATGTGTTTTTTTAGAGGTAAACTAAATCATGCTCAATATCTATTGCTGTTTTCTTCCCATATTGAGCCGTTTGTTCTTTTGTTGATATTCAGAAGCATTTAAAAAATAATAGGATTTGAATGGAGTTGAGTCAGCTCTGAATGGAAGAAATAACCATCTACGTCGTTGTCAGGCCTCACTTGGAGGTCTGGAGAATTTCATACTGCAGAAACTGTTTGAATGGTCCACTTGCACCCAGATTTTGATTGGATGTTACATTTCAAGATCCCTCCCCCCACACTCCCGTAGAAGGGCTGCTGTGTGTTATGTGTGCCACTGTTTTCCGTCCAGGTAGGACACATTTTGAATAAAAGTAGGTTTCAAGTGCTCGTTTTCAAGTCATCAAGTGTGGCCGACAGTCTGCGATTTATATTTACTGAAAGTGAATTACGCTAGTAAAGTCAAACGTCACAACATATTCTACACCGCTCTGGTGACAAACACTCGAAAGTGTCTGTTTCTGTGTTGTATGCTCAAATTAACATTTCATTTTTGTCTAGTTGTAAGATTTCCAATGTGTTTTATTTGATTGTTACTCTTCTTCAGAATATCAACTATGTGAATCCATTTTGCAGCTTATCATATGGCATGCATCGCCAATGCAGCCATAGGCCTACAATATGATGGCATTACTGGCTTTATGGGAATCTAATCTGAAGCAGAGAATAGCTAAACTCACACATTTACATGTTGAGCTAGCTATATGTTCTCAATTTAAAGTGATACCAGTAGACAATGTATATGAGGTAAACTATATACCAGATTTTGTAGATTCCTTTTAAAGTGCTGACATATCATTTTTGGGGGGCAATTAGGCTACAGGAAATGAACATTACAGGTAACATATGAGGCTAATTTTATTTCACTTATGTTGCTCCTACAGCACTAATCTGGTGAGCACCTTTGGAGCTCCACCCAAGCATGTGGGTGATTTTTGGGGATGCCAATTACAGAGAAAACCCACCCCTTTCCCCCACCCACGCTCTCGCCCCCACATTGGAAACTTTAGCAGAACACACGCAACCCACACGTGAGGATGCACAAAAACAACAACAGATATGGAAAAACAAGAGACTCCCTCAATAGGGCTGTCAAAATAATGTGTGTTTTCTGAGGTAAACAAAATAATGCTTATATCAATTGTTTTCTTTCCATATTGAGCTGTTTGTTATTTTGTTGACATTCAGAAGCATTTTACACATAATAGGAATTGAATGGTGTTGGGTCAGCTCTGAATGGAAAAAATAACCATCTACAGTGCATTCAGAAAGTATTCAGACTCCTTGACTTTTTCCACATTTTGTTACGTTACAGCCTTATTCTAAAATGGATTAAATTGTTTCCCCCCCTCATCAATCTACACACAATAACCCATAATGACAAAGCAAAAACAGGTTGAGAAACTTATGCAAATGGATTAAAAAAAAGGAAATAATCACATTTACATAAGTATTCAGACCCTTTACTCAGTAATTTGTTGAAGCACCTTTGGTAGCAATTACAGCCTCAAGTCTTCTTGGGTTTGACGCTACACGCTTGGCACACCTGTATTTGGGGAGTTTCTCCCATTCTTCTCTGCAGATCCTCTCAAGCTCTGTCAGGCTGGATATTTCAGGTCTCTCCAGAGTTGTTCAATCGGATTCAAGTCCGGGCTCTAGCTGGGCCACTCAAGGACATTCAGAGACTTGTCCCGAAGCCACTGCTGGGTTGTCTTGGATGTGTGCTTAGGGTCGTTGTCCTGTTGGAAGGTGAACCTTCGCCCCAGTCTAAGGCCCTGAGCACTCTGGAGCAGGTTTTCATCAAGGATCTCTCTGTAATTTGCTCTGTTCATCTTCCCCTCGATCCTGACTATTCTCCCGGTCCCTGTCGCTAAAAAGCATCCCCACAGCACCATGCTTCACTGTAGGGATGGTCCCAGGTGTCCACAGAGGAACTCTGCCAGAGTGACCATTGGGTTCTTGGTCACCTCCCTGACCAAGGCCCTTCTCCCCTGATTGCTCAGTTTGGCCGGGGCGGCCAAGAGTCTTGGTGGTTCCAAACTTCTTCCATTTAAGAATGATGGAAGCCACTGTGTTCTTGGGGAACTTCAGTGCTGCAGAAATGTTTTGGTACCCTTTGCCAGATCTCTGCCTCGACACAATCCTGTCTCGGAGCTCTATGGACAATTCCTTTGACCTCATGGCTTGATTTTTGCTCTGACATGCATTGTCAACTGTGGGACCTTATATAGACAGGTCTGTGCCTTTCCAAATCATGTCCAATCAATTGACTTTCACACAGGTGGACTCCAATCAAGTTGTAGAAACATCTCAAGGATGATCAATTGAAACATAATGCACCTCTGAGCTCAATTGAGATTCTCATAGCAAAGGATCTGAATACTTATGTAAATAAGGTATTTCTGTTTCACATTTTTTATAAATTTGCAAATATTTATAAAAAACTGTTTTTGCTTTGTCATTATGGGGTATTGTTTGTAGATTGATAGGAAAAAATTATTGTATCAATTTTAGAATAAGGCTATAACCTAACAAAATGTGGAAAAAGTAAAGGGGTCTGAATACTTTCTGAATGCATTGTAGATAACAGCCATGGAAGAGGGGGAAATTGCAGCTCCAGCTGTCAGTAAAGGTAGAGTGTAGGCATTGATCAGTTCAGTGAAGTATGGAATGGGAGAGTTCTGATAGTGGCCTGTACGTGTCATGGGAGTGTTCGGTTTGCTGCAGTTGCGGGTTGCCTGTCCAGTAATCTGCTGTCTCTAAAGTGTCTGTTTCTGTGTTGCATGCTCAAATTAACATTTCCTTTTGGTCTAGTTGTAAGATCTCCCATGTGTTTTATTTGATTGTTACTCTTTTTCAGAATATCAACTATGTGAATCCATTTTGCAGCTTATCATATGGCATGCATTGCCAATGCAGCCATAGGCCTACAATATGATGGCATTACTGGCTTTATGGGAATCTAATCTGAAGCAGAGAATAGCTAAACTCACACATTTACATGTTGAGCTAGCTATATGTTCTCAATTTAAAATGATACCAGTATGACAATGTATATGAGGAAAACCATTTACCAGATTCCTTTTAAGTGCTGACATTTTAGGCAATTAGGCTACAGGAAATGAACATTGAAGGTAACATATGAGGTTCATTTCATTTCACTTATGTTGCTCATATGGCACTAATCTGGTGAGCACCTTAGGAGCTCTACCCAAGCAAGGAATTTGATTGGTTTGATGTGTTGCGAGGCGTCACTGATTTACACCGGGTTCCGATCCCTCGGAAAACTCTAAATGGTTCTCCAGTAGATTAAAAAGGTTCATCCTTTGTTTAAAAATGGCCTTTTTACAGACTACAACTTCTCATTTCCGACTAATTGAAAATTAATTTTGTTTAAAGTATCGCCCTTTCTTAAAACAAGCTATACAAAGCTGGTTACAATTTCAGTTTTATCCTCCAGAAAATATAGAAAAAATATTACATAACTGCTATGGTTAAACTCAAATATACTGACTAATAAAAAAACTATTATTTATTGAAATTGTTTTTTAAAATTGTATTATATCTATTAATGAATGATATTATGAATATAAAATCGGTGGAGTTGTCACATATGCAGCTATCGAAAATATATGGGAATGTCTGCTCAATCCAAACTTACAACCAATTGATTGCAGCATTATCACAAAAATGGAGGAGGCAAGTGGGAAAGGGAGAAGGTAGGGAACTTGTTTGCCTGCCATATATTAAAGATACAAATTGGCCTAAAAGGAATTGGCATATATATAAAAATCTACCAGTTTCATTTGAGGACAAAAATGTTGACAGCTGCACCACACAGGTTGCAAAATAAATGGGAAGACATTTTTGATGTACCGATTCCATGGCACATGGTTTATGAACTGGTACAAAAAAACAACACTTGATTCAAGACTGAGTTTTCCAATTTAAATTATTATGCAAAATTCTTGCCACCAACAGAATCTCATACAACAATCTCAGCTCTGTAGCTTTTGCTGCATAGAGACAGAATCACTAGATCATTTATTCTGGTATTGCTCCTATGTAGCTGGTCTCTGGTCACAGGTATGTTTTTTTTTTAAATCATAGCATTCACTTAAAATGAACCTTACAAATAGCAGAGTTGGGCAATTTGGAAAGCCATAGTCAGTCAATAAATCGTATAATAATACTTGTAGAAAAGGTTTTCATCTTTAGCTCACATTTTGTGGATACTATACAATTAGAAAGGTTAAAAATGTATGTAAAACATGACAGCACAAATTAAGCATATATGGCACATGGAAACGAAACGAGGGTGGTCTATGGTGATAGGTGGGATGGTCTGAGAGTGGCTGAGGGTTGGGATTAAAGAGCTTATGTTTGGTAATGTACTACTGTTATGTGATTGCTTTATATAAAAGTATGTATGCAAATGTTTATGTAAAATGAACAGTAAAGGTCAAAATGTTGAACACAGCTACTCATTCAAGGGTTTTGCTTTGTTTTACACATTTTCTACATTGTACATCAAAGACATCAAAACTATGAAATGACACACATGGAAACATGTAGTAACCAAAAAAAGTTTTCAACAAATCTATATATATTTGACAAGTAGCCACCCTTTGTCTTGACAGCTTTGTACACTCTTGGCATTCTCTCAACCAGCTTCATGAGGTAGTCACCTGGAATGCATTTCAATTAGCAGGTGTGCCTTGTTAAAAGTACATTTGTGGAATTTCTTTCCTTCTTAATGCGCTTGAGCCAATCAGTTGTGTTGTGACAAGGTAGGGGTGATACACAGAAGATAGCCCTATTTGGTAAAATACCAAGTCCATATTATGACAAGAACAGTTCAAATAAGCAAAAGAGAAATGACAGTCCATCATTACTTTAACACGTGAAGGTCAGTCAATCCAGAACATTTCAAGATCTTTGAAAGTTTCTTCAACTGCAGTCAAGCGCTAAAAACCATCAAGCGCTATGATGAAACTGGCTCTCATGAGGACAACCACAAGAAAGGAAGACCCAGAGTTACCACTGCTGCAGAGGATAAGTTCATTAGAGTTACCAGCCTCAGAAATTGCAGCCCAAATAAATGCTTCACACAGTTCAAGTAACAGACACACCTCAACATCAACTGTTCAGAGAAGACTGCGTGAATCAGGCTTTCATGGTCAATTTGCTACAAAGAAACCACTACTAAAGGACACCAATAAGAAGAAGAGATTTACTTGGGCCAAGAAACACGAGCAATGAACATTAGACTGGTGGAAATCTGTCCTTCGGTCTGATGAGTCCAAATATGAGATTTATGGTTCCAACCGCCATGTCTTTGAGAAGCAGAGTAGGTGAACGGATGATCTCACATGTGTGATTCCCACCGTGAAGCATGGAGGAGGAGGTGTGATGGTGCTTTTCTGGTGACACTGGCTGTGATTTATTTAGAATTCAAGGCACACTTAACCAGCATGGCTACCACAGCATTATACCATCCCATCAGGTTTGCGCTTAGTGGGATCTATCATTTGTTTTTCAACAGGACAATAACCCAACACACCTCCAGGCTGTGTAACGGCTATTTGACCAAGAAGGAGAGTGCTGCATTAGATGACTTGGCCTTCACAATCACCCGACCTCAACCCAATTAGGATGAGTTGGACTGCAGGGTGAAGGAAAAGCAGCCAACAAGTGCTCATCATATGTGGGAACTCCTTCAAGACTGTTGGAAAAGCATTCCAGGTGAAGCTCGTTGAGAGAATGCCAAGAGTGTACAAAGCTGTCAAAGGCAACAGGTGGCTACTTTGAGGAATCTAAAATATATTTTGATTTGTTTAACACTTTTTTGGTTACTACATGATTCCATATGTGTTTTTTCATAGTGTTGATGTCTTCACTATTATTCTACAATGTAGAAAATAGTAAAAAATAAAGAAAAACCCTTGGATGGGTTCAACAAAATAAATATTATAATAATGAGGTTCTTTTAATTTTATTAAAATTTTATTGGGTGGAGCACCTTTGGAGCGGGTTCCGATCTGTCTTTAGATGATTTCTGCTGTTTTACTGTTTACGGAAGCCTGGTTCGCGACGAGGCTAGCGTGGATAGCATGGAGCTAATCCATCACTTCTATCGGCTTTATGTAAACGTTCCACATTATGAAAAGTGCTACTGTGTATGAGCAGGAATACAAAAGACTACCACCAGAATGACTGTCAGAACCTTTTCAGTTGAAATACAACAAAGAAAATCATATAATTCCAATCTCAATCACATCCATTGCATATGTGCATACATGCATTTGTCAAATGAAATGTAAAAGCAACTCATTTTTAGTTAATGTGGGATGTATGGGAGCGTCAGAAGTGCACTGGGGCACTTAAGAGGTTAAAATGTTGCTGGTTCGAATCTCCGAGCCAACTAGGTGAAACATCTGCCGATGTGCCCTTGAGCAAGGCACTTAACCCTAATCGCTCCTGTAAGGCGCTCTGGAGAAGAGTGTTGACTAAAATGTAAATGTACTGTACCTGTGGCTGTAACGCACTGCAATGATGAGGCCCAACTGTCGGTGAGAAAAACAACAGACACACTAAGATCTTGACACAGAACAGCGCTGATGCTACACACCTTTATCTGTAGGCAAAGCTTCAGTGCAAAATCATATCCACATTTGTTTTGTGTAAAGTTCTTACAGATTCAAAAACAAAACCATAAGCTTAAATATGAAACAGTGTTTATTTGAAACTGTCTATGGACCATAATGTACTATTTTATTTCACTTAAAAGACAGCTGCAAACTTTGTACAGGTTCAAAGACTAAGTTACTGTGACCCACAGCCTATACACACTGATAAGATCAGTCTAAAAGTACACCATGGACATCATCTGGGCCAGATCTATTAACAGCTCTGATTTCTATGCTTCTCTGCTCTCCCCAAGCTAATAACAGTCCATCATATTTTGAAGAAGTCAGATCTGTTTTAGCAACTCATTCAGAGTATGACAATTATATTTATGCAACCATCCAACATCACCAAAGGGTCACCTGTGGTCAGAGCTTTGTATGATTGTCTCTTGGTTACCTGCCAGACTTGGGACACAACCTGGAATTCAGTCCCGTCATTGGGTATACACAGCAGACTATGACGCCAACCCATCTGGCCTAGATTTACCCAGACTGAGGCCCATAATCCACTCAAACTGCAGATGACTGAGCTGATTTCTCTCATTAGAATAGCACGTAGAACATAAAAGAAGGTGTAACAAAGGCAGTGTTATGCTTTGTCCCTATGACGGTGTTGAGGGAGGTAACGTAAATCAAGACTGCCCTCTAGCTGTCACTAACCATCACAGTAAGATGGTAAACATGGTCAAAGCTAAAGAGAGCTAATCAGTTTACATACACTAGCCTAAATCATAATGCACATGGCCTTGTAAACTCACCTTCATGGCAGCTATGGCCTGGACAGTGAGCCCCAGCCTGGTAGGGGTGAGAGCAGCCAACATGGCGTTAAAACGTTTGCTCTTGTTCTGGACAGGAGAAGAGTACAGCCCATCTGCCGACACACAGCCAAACCTGGAGCAGGAGGGTCATAAAACACATTGATGCTGCATACTGTACACTGTACACAGCTAGGAATCATTTAAGTGAGGACATATTCCAATGATGTCTAGAATGCATTCAACTTCCAAAGGTAGTTATAGAGAACTGTTTAATGACCCGACAGTGGAGCACATGTTACAGTCCACTCACTTGCTGAGCAGGTTCGTCCTCGGTATCCTGACATTGTCGAATATCAAGATGCCATTGTCAACCCCGTGTAAGCCTGTGACAACACACACAGCATGGCTAAGTTTCAAATGTTCAATGAAAATCCACGTATTAATACACAACGGTGTGCATTTGTGACAGGAATGATTGTCTCACAGCATCATATTCATGTGTTTGTCATACAGTCGGAAGAAGAACGCTGCTTAGATGAAAAACAGGCCATTGAAAACTAGCTACCTTCTTTGTGCTTCATGTCAATGGCTGTCACTCCAGGATTCATGACTCCATGTCGGTCTCGGATTGGAACAATGAAACAGTGAGGACCTATGGGGATGAATAAAACATGTTAACACACATTAGTAAATGCACAGGGGCTGTTGCTAAACACAATCCATAGCAGACAGACTGTTGTATTGAGTGAGTCCCACCATGGGAATCTCCATTGATGATGAGCTGAGCGAACACAGAGGCGTAATTCCCCTTCATGGAGTTTCCGATGTACATCTTCTGGGCATCCTCACACGGTGTGTGGATGATGAACTCCTGAAGGCCAAAAGATGAATGTATAACTAAATATGATGATATCAATGCTTCTTTTGGACTCCATGAGTTCAGGGATCAGTAAAGAAAGGCATGAAACACAGACGAAGAGGGAACATACTGTATGTACTAGATATGACCTGCACATTTCACATACATATTGATGTAGTTATGTAACACAATATGATCTAGTCCACTGTGTTACGGACCACGTACAACAGACTATCATTTGGGGTATGTGGTAGATTGTCCTCTGCACATAGTGTAACTGTAACTAGTGGAATTAGTTACAGTTAGAATTTCATCCTAACCCAACTGACTGGTACAGTTGGTCCATGTTGAGTGGTGAAAAGAGGTCGCTGCCTTGTGGAACCAAACGACTGTCCATCAGTTCAGAATTCCGCATTGCCTCAATGGTGTCACATGATTCGTGAGTGTGTTATGCATGTTATTAAGCTGACCTGTGTAGATGGCTCGTAGCAGGCCTCTGTAAGGATTCCCCGGACGTTACTCCCATGACCCCTCTCTGTCATGGCAAACATCCCAGTGAACTCCGAATCCTGACAGAAGTCACACCCAGTCATTCAACCAAAACAATTAGGATGATGATTTGACAAAGAGTTAAAAATTAAAGGCTAAATCCATTGTTGTATCAGATAAATAACAACATCCAATGGCAATATGTGCTGTGGATGAATGAATGTGTATGGCGGAAAAAGCTATATACAAGTGCATGCATTGTAAGAATGTAACGACAAGAGGCAGACATTGAACAAAAGCTGTAAATGATCTGTTATATTACTTTGCATGTGAGCTGTGTGAGTGGCAGTGGACACATACCGTAACTGGGAGATACCATTTTTTCTTCTGACCAGGGCTTCCAAGGTTAGTGACTGCACCACCAAACAAGCCACAGACAACACCCAACTGTGGACCAGAGGGGAGAACACCATAGAGCACTGTACAGACAGCGAGTACACACAGCCGGTACAGTGTAATCATACATGGATTTGGTTATGTAAATAAATGCCTATGACAAGCTGTGTGTGTGTGTGTGTGTTGGAGAAGTCAATTAGCATACCTTTACTCCAGTGGACATATCTGCAGAGCATATCAGTTCCGTGATACCCAAGCTCTTGGCTATGAAGCCTGGTTGTTTCTCTTTCATCTAAAACCCCTCAAGACATAAAAACACAGTTTCATAACTGAACAACACCCTGACAAACATTTGCAATTGCAAGGTGTAAAACTGGTATCAGTTGAGGGGTGTAAGACTGAATTCGTTCACCTGATCTTTGAGGTGATGTCGCATTAGTGGCCTCGTTAAGACATACTCCAGTCTCTCCACTGTCAAATCTCTATTCTGGTCCAACGTGAGACCATAACTGTAGAATAAAAATGTATTACATTTTAGTATGTGACAGAACTTAACATGAACATTGAACTGAAAATGAACATCGCAGCGGGAAATTAGCATTATTATTATTAGCAATATTTTATCCAGATGTGCGCGCAACGCGCAACAGCTGGTAGCCGCACAAGCCCTTTTCATAAAGCCGTGACATGATTTGCCAACCGCTGAAAACTGTAGATAGATACCTAAAAGAGCATATCCTTAAACCTTAGCTACCACAGGATTAAATTGTGATGATCAACATATGATAGAAAAGTTGGATAAAACCACCAGTACGAGATCACGAACCTGCTAGTTCGAAAGGGCTCGCCTTGGGATATTTCTTCACGAATATGATCTTTGGTTTCCCAAAATTCACCATCGAGGTATCTTGCAAGACTACTTGGAGTAGATTTGTCAGCCATTGATGTCTCATATGTCCTCTCTTGTTGGGAAATATCCATTGTCAAGCGGAGCACACAGCACAACCAGACACAACTGAAGATTGTCACTTTCACAGTCAACTTCCGCGTCCGGATGATGTCACTCGATGTGTAGCTGAAACGTGTACAAAATGATACATGGTTGCGATTAATTTGTCTTTTGACCAATCTTCAGATCTTTTCACATTAGATCATTTTCAGAGCTGATCTGATTTCTCAAAACACCAATTTGTGTTATTTTTTTTATTGGGCGGTGTACACGCAGCAGTATCATATGTTTTTTTTAATGTAAAATGTCTCTGTCAGCAAAATGAGAGAGAAAAGTGTTTGAGACAGACATGTAATGTTTATACAGGCCCAGAACTTGCTCATAAATATTGATGATGTAGTGTACGTGTATAAGTACATGGGAAAAATGTAATCAACGATTCAATGAGTAAAAAAACATTTGCATGTAATGCACTGCATCATTTCTTTAATGTCTCATAATAAAGTGCACTGAAACCCAGGAAATTAAATTCAGTTATGTTGTGTGACTTACACTCACTAGATTTCAGCAGAGAATAGACTATAGCCAACAAACTGCAAACACTTGAGTAAACGAGGGATACAAAGTATATTGAAAGTAAGTGCTCCCATACAGGTGTGGTTCCTGAGTTAATTAAGCAATTAACATCCCTGAGCAGGCCCTTATTTAGACTACCATGGCCTGTCCCCATAAAATGTAAACCACCTCAGTCCCCAGATCTCAACCCAACTGAACACTTACGGGAGATTCTCGAGCTGTGCCTGAGACAGCGGTTTCCATCAACAAAGAACAAAATGTACTGAGGAAGAATGGTGTTGCATCCCTCCAATAGAGTTCCAGACACTTGTAGAATCTATGCCAAGGTGCATTGAAGCTGTTCTGGCTTGTGGTGGCCCAATACCCTATTAAGACATTTTATGTTGGTGTTTCCTTTATTTTGGCAGTTACCTGTAGTATATGGTAGAGACTGTGAACGCAGAGGTAGGTCTACTCTATGTTTACAAAACCAGTCTATTTTTTTAACATGGTATTTCTTGAGCTACTAAAATAAATGTATGGACGTGTAATGCTTGACTGTCCACAGTGGATATTAATAGATTGATTATCTGATTGATTGACCAATTAACAGGGTGGTTGACTAACCAATTATCTAGATATGTAGCTAGTAAAGATGCTTAGGCTTCATTTACACAGGCAGTCCAATTAAGATATTTTGCCAATTATTTGCATATCTGATACCACAAGAGTTTGGTGGCACCTTAATTGGGGAGGACTTGCACGTGGTAATGGCCGGAGCGGTATAGGTGGAACGGTATCAACAACATCAAACACATGGTTTCCATTTGCTCCGTTCAAGCCATTATTATGAGCTGTCCTTCCTTCAGCAGCCTCCACTGTCTGATACCTATCTGCTCTTTTGCCTAATGTGTAAACAGCAATAACAAAAAACATGGAATCTGATCTTTTGAATCCTGATCCTCCATATGCAGTCTCTGTCTGGATGCTCAGATGTGATCATTGCTTTTGCTCTGAAGCTCTTTGTTGTTGCACTTGACCTGCAATAACCTTTTTTTTTTTTAAAGCATCAGTGACAGGAAATTGTATCTGTGTGCTACCAGAGATCTGTATATAGTGTTGAGCTGTTTATGTCTCCAGCTTAACAATGGGAGTCGTTGTCTTAAAGGCGGGAAGGCAGGTAACAAGCTTAGGTCCAAAATAACATCATAGAAACGCATTGGGTTTATTTTGGCGAGAGTGAAACCTCTCGCTTTGCCTCTTCCTCTCTGGTGCTACTTCAGAGGTTACATCAGTGTGAATGTGCACATCAGATATCAGTCACATGTAAAACTGAGTGTGTGGATCAGATATAGAAAGAAAATAAGATTTGGGTTCTTAGAGTGGCTGTGTAAACACAGCCTTAGTCCCACGTTAAGAAAGTACCAATGGCAAGCAACTAAAACATTATCAGTGACAGGTAGCCTACAGTGCATTAACATTTTTGTTCTATATTGTACCGACTGGATAGACATTCTTTCACTAAATCAAAACGGGTTTCACGGATAATGGAAATTATCAACTAAGGGAAGAAATGGTGCCATCCCCAGTGTAGGCCCTCATACAGCACAGATATCATAGACAATATATATGGCAAATATTGCAATGTATAACGTGTATATATTGCAATGTATAACGTATGGTGAATATCACAATATATATACTGTATGTATGGTGAATATCACATCAGTAGGCTACCATAGTCTCAGTTTTTGAAAATTTGATTGTCACTCTTTACAATTAAGAATTTATGGAACGTTTTACTTTAAATTTACAGACCGTCTCATCTTGGTCACCTTTTCCAAATGGAATAATTCTATTTGCTTTGAATCTAGTATTGTATGCATTGCAATCCAAGAGTTTTATTGCGTGCAACCTGTCACATTGCTGGCCTGCAGTAAAGTAGGTTACCATATGATCTCAAATGTGTTATAGCAAGGACTTTGAGCATATGATTATTATAGTTTGTCATGTGGCATGTCATTTGTAGAACTAGACTTTTTGACACATTCCATTTCTCCGAACTGAAAAGTACAACATCTTGCACAGGTTGTTGGTGGCACCTTAATTGGGGAGGACGGGCACGTAGTAATGGCTGGAGCGGTATCAACATCAACACATGGTTTCCATGTGTTTGACATTCTATTCGCTCTATTCCAGCCATTTATGAGCCGTTTGCCCCTCAGTAGCCTCCACTGACATCTTGAAATGTTGTAAAATACATACAAGATGTTACGGTTTTCTAGGTGTGAAGGATAGTCGGACCAAAATGCAGCGTGTAGATTGCGATCCATGTTTAATGAACAACGTGAAACACGAATAAACACAAAACACTACAAAACAAAGAACGTAACGAAAACCGAAACAGCCTATACTTGAGTAAATAAATAAAGCGATAGGAACAACGACGCTAAGGACAATCACCCACGACAAACTCAAAGAATATGGCTGCCTAAATATGGTTCCCAATCAGAGACAACGATAAACACCTGCCTCTGATTGAGAACCACTCCAGACAGCCATAGACTTTGCTAGATAACACCACTAGCTACAATCCCAATACACACACACACCAAAACCCCAAGACAAAACACACCACAATACAAAAACCCCATGCCACACCCTGGCCTGACCCAATACATGAAGAAAAACACAAAATACTTAGACCAGGGCGTGACACAAGAAGGCCAATATCAATCAATTAACCAACTTTAATCTTCAAACAGTGATATAAAAACAAGGATTACAAGGTAAAGAAATTTGAGTTGAACTTCCCTGTCAGTGTTTCCCTTGTATCCTGTCTCAGCTCAGTAAGTGTTTGTCCAGTCTGCTGTCTACTTGCAGTACAGGTCATACTTTAGTTTGGCCCCCAGTGTTGTCCCTGCCAGGTGCTTCTTGAATGCTGTGTCCATCTCCTGGCTTTGGGCTAGGGTGAAATGGTTCTTCCAGTCCCCTACTTCACCTGGGGAGGAAATACCCATCAAAAACACATGAACAAGACAAACACATGATCAATGTACAGCATGAGTGACGTAACATTTTCTAGTACTCTGTAGTTTGGACATAAAGCATGAGGCAAATTATCTTTAGATTACAGTTATTTTTAGATTACTGTTGACCTAGTCTTTAAGGTAGTGTGAGGTAGCCTACATATTGTAAAAAATATAACAGTTGTATCACTTTGCTTGATGTTAGGATTACCTCAACTTTACACCTAAGACATGCAGTACTGTGAATGTACATGGTGAGTATGAAACATACAATATATAGGTCTTTCCATGAAATTAGTTCCTTCTGTGTCCCTTTGATATTTTAATTAGATATTGTGCACCAATATTGGATTTTAAAAGCCTGATTCATTAAATAAAGTGCTCTATAACATAGACCACATGGAAAATTCAATAAATCTTTTTTAAATTAATAAAGACTTGCTAAGTGAAAAAATTCAGCCTTTTCTGTGACTTCTTAGATTTGAACCCACTTAACCCCAACATTTCTCCAAGTTTTCACCATCATTGTAAAGCCCTAGTTATTTTTGTTGCTTTTGACAGTCATTTGTGAAGATGATTTATTTCATGTGATTTATGGAGAAAAAAATGTAAACCCGTCCTCATTTTAAGGTCAACCCTATTACATGAACTGAACTCTCGTTTTAATATGGTGAAACTATTCTTATTTTTTTTCTAAAAGGAACATTGAACATCCTAGTCAAATCATAGTGTAAAAGCAGGTGAGCCTGTTCTGCTCTTTTAAGCCATTTTCTGATGTTTTGTGGTGTAAAACTGAGTGGGTTGAGCATAACATGTCAACCCTGTTACCCACAGATAGGCAGGCTAGAATAACATGTCAACCCTGTTACCCACAGATAGGCAGGCTAGAATAACATGTCAACCATGTTACCCACAGATAGGCAGGCTAGAATAACATGTCAACCATGTTACCCACAGATAGGCAGGCTAGAAATGTTTTAACAATTAAAACATGTTTGAAATTTGCATTCAATTGTCCCTCCCTGTTGCAGACAACAAGCTTCCATTCCCCTGTCATAAGGGGATTTATGGCTGATTTGAAATCAACCCTGTTACTTTTTTGGCACTTAATAATTAATTCAACCTATAGGAGGTCACCAAAGGTCAGTATGACAATGCTTTATTTCCCTGGAAAGGACAAGGGATGTTAAAGGATAGAGAGGACCAGGAGACCGGAGACATGAGTCTGTACTCATAGTCAACATACATATCAAGTGTTTGTTTGTGTTGCCATAATCCCACAATTTCTGTTTCCAGTGGGTGGTATTAAACAAACCCTGGAACAAAGCTCCCTCTATCCACATACAGCGCTCTTTCTCTCTCTTGCTCCCCCTGTCACTCTCTCACGCATACATACATACACGCACACACCTTTCCTGAAGAAGACGTTGCCCATCTGGCCGTGTGAGGCCTTGGAGCTCTCCTTCATAGCATTGAAGGTGCTCTCCTCTGCGATGGTCTGGACCTGGGCATCACTGAGACTGAAACCAAAGAACTCAGAGACCCTTCGCACACCATCACTCAGGTCCTGTGTGGGTCACAATTAACATGACAGAATGTAAATGACAGAAAGCAGACCGATCAAAACTAATGTCTGTATTCAAAACGAAAGGAATACCTGATACCTGTTTTAACTCCTCAAAGGTGACTATCATCACGTTAGGGTCATCCATTCTCCTCTCCCAGCCAAGTACATGGTCAAAATATGAACCCCAGGGAACTAGGAATAGGAAATTACTGTTCAGGTGAGGCTTTGTACTGTAAAGGTACAAATCTTAGTGTAATACAACTGACTCAAGTTATACTTTTGTATAAAGCAAACTCCAACATATAAACCCAATTTTCATAAGGGCTCTTCACATTAGGTACCTTTTCCACTCATAAACTCTGAGAAGAAGCAGTCCCAGGACTTTGCAGTGGGTAGCACTGGGTTCTTGTTTGAGAAGTGATAAAAGGAGACCACTGTGTCTTTCGGGTTCCTGAATATCACCAGCATCTGTTTTTGATCAACAGAAGACCATGTATGACATGATAATGACAACAGTATAGTTTTATAGACTGATCCAGGACATTCTTTAAAGTTTATATCCTGAGTGTAACGTCTGCTTCCAACCCACACCCTCAAACACGTAGATCCCCTGAACGCAGCTCACTCTCCAGATCCTAATCACCTGAATACACACCTCTATGTCATTATCACACACTATTTAGTTCAGTTCTTTGCACCCTATCACCGTGAGGTATTGTTTGTTTTGTGACATGTCTTTCGCCGTGATTTACGCCTCCCATGTATGATAGTTTTTGCCTGCCTCACTAACAATGCCTTTTTGGCTATTCCCTGCCTGTACTTTAGCCTGTTATCTACCTATTGCCTGATCTCCTGGACTACGTTACTAACCTTTTCACTGCCTGTACTGTTGCCTTTGGACCCCCTGTGTAAGACCTGCCTGCCCCTGGACCCAGCTACCTGCCTCCTCCTGTCGTCCTTTTCAATAAACACCTGCTGCTCCCTGTGCTTGAAACCAGCTCTCTGTCTCCCCTGGTGTTCATTACACTGAGGGAAGGGGAGGGCAGAGTTATGGCGAGTTGTGAGACACACTGTACTGCAAGTTGGAGGTTTTATATTTCAGTGTAGCATAGTTACTGTCTGCTGAAAAGTGTCCTACGTGTGTATGTTATTTGATTAATCCGTCTACCGTGTACTCTGTACAGTGTGTGCTTAATCAGTCTACCGTGTACTCGGCACAGTGTGTGCTTAATCAGTCTACCGTGTTCTCTGTACAGTGTGTGATTTGCAGTGTCTGTGTGGGACGCTCTCAGCTGTGGCTGCCTCTGCAGAGAAACACTAGCTGCCATACTACACAGGAAAAGCTTTCACTCTTACACAACAGGGGAATTACACGTTGCTGTTTGGAGGAAGTTGTGATGGAATTTTGTATAAAAGAGGAACTACTGTGGAGCATTAAAAAAAGCTGTAAAAATGTCATAGTAATTGTGAGTTCCACAACAACACCTGTATTCTGGTTGAAAGTACATACCTTTGTTTTCTTTGTGGTGAAGGATTCAGGAATGTTATCTGGGTGCATGTGTGTCCCCAGAAATCTAGGGGACGGAGCTTGGTGAAAAACCTGCGAGATAGACAAGGCATCCATTTAACGCTGAGCCATGCTGTTGCTCTAACTCATCTAAACAGACACTGTGCAAACAGGCATGTTATATCATTTTAGGCACAGGAGCTCGCAAGTTCAGTGAACAAACTCTTCACTCCTGACACAGATAGCCATAGAAAACACTTTTATATGAATGAATCTCACTATATTCTCCACAGTTAATTGCATTCGATGTGAGAATCACGGGTGTATACTGTAGGTAGACCCCTCTTCTTGGATGAGGTCAAGCTGTGCTAACATTTCCACACACAGAGGCTCATGAGGGCATTCAGTGGAGGGCACTCACAGAACATGAGTTAGCAATTTACTAACATTCACTAACTAGCCTTATTGAATCACAGCATGATTGCAACACCTGCATGTAATTATTGTGGCCAGTTACAGAACAGCAAAACGAAATTACTATTTAGCAGATGGGGATCTGTGAAACTCACTCCTCCGCCTGAATTGTCTCAACTTGCGCTGCCGACTAGATAGATGCATCGGGAGGGTGGTCACATGTGTGTTGCGAGGCAGACGTTCTGAGTTCGAGCCTCGGTATGAGCCGACTCAGGAGAAAGCGGCACTCGCTAAACAAGCAGTGTGACGTCCTTTACACCTGACTCTATAGACATTCTCTCTGTCTTGAAAACCTACTTTATAGACCTAAAGTTACCTGAACACCTCCCAATATAACTATAGAACCTCTTTAGACTACAGGGGATCTGTGCATTAGTGAACCAAACAACCCATAAACAGCATTTCCAATAAACTACACATGTAGTATTTCTATATTTGACTTATTTGAGGCAGACAAACCTGCAGTGTTGCTAAAGCTACAGGAAGTCAACCAGTATTGCACAAACCTGGAGCATTTCGGTCCCAAAGAACTCCATCAATGGAGGGAATTTGGACTCTGCTGTTTCACCAGTTGCTTGTGCTATTATTTTACGCAGCACCGCCACCATCCAATTAAAACCTGCCAGACACAGAGAACATTCAGGTCCATTTACACTTGAGCATTAAGAGAATGTTTTTCAATTTACACAGAGGGATCAGGAATAGAGAGGTGTAGTGTCCTTTGATATTCTTTGAAAAGTGTCATGTTTCACCATGAAACCAGAGTTATTATTGCATTATCCCAAAATATTTGTAATATCAGGGGCAATCCCATTCAGATATTGAGTCTAGTCATGGATGAAAAACCATTCTCCATTGAAAGTGCACTTTAGTCCAGTACTAGGCTTAATCTGGATCTAGGAAACCAGCCCCTAGTGTTTTGTAAGATCCATAAAATGGTTTCAACAATAGTAGTACAGTGTCCCTGGAGCAAATTAGGATTAAGTGCCTTGCTCAAGTGCACAGACGGATGTTTCACCTTGTTTACTCAGGTATTCAAACCAGCAACCTTTTGGTTATTGACCCAATGCTCTAACCACTAGGCTACCGGCCACCCAGCAGGTACATGACCTCATAAACCATGTTTATGTCATATGCAGATGATTACAGAAACATGGGGCTTTGTCCTCATACAGGGCCCATAGAGTTAGATAGAGGACTCATCTTTGTATCTGTGCCATTATGGTGTCTGTGACAGCATGGGCAGCATTGTTGAAGCTATCTCCATTTGAAAGTAGTACTTTTTAAAATGATTTTGTGTTTGAAAAAAGCGTAAAGCTGATATTGGGGATTCACCTTCACTTGCATTATTTCATTATATTAAATTGACTGCAATATATGTGCATGTTCAGTTATCTTGATAGTGTCAAATAAGTGCATGTACTGTAGGGAGAGGGATGTCTCTATACAGCAGAGAGATGGATTAACCTGTGTCATTACATTAACCTGTGTCATTACATTAACCGGTGTCATTACATTAACCTGTGTTATTACATTAACTGTTGTTACAAGGTATTACATTAACTTGTGTTATTACATTAACCAGTGTTATTACATTAACCAGTGTTTAACAAGTGTTATTACACCAACCTGTGTTATTACATTAACCAGTGTTATTACATTAACCTGTGTCATTACATTAACCTGTGTCATTACATTAACATGTGTCATTACATTAACCTGTGTTATTACATTAACCTGTGTTATTACATTAACCTGTGTTATTACATTAACCAGTGTTATTACATTAACCTGTGTTATTACATTAACCTGTGTTATTACATTAACCAGTGTTATTACATTAACCGGTGTTATTACATTAACCGGTGTCATTACATTAACCTGTGTTATTACATTAACCTGTGTCATTACATTAACCTGTGTTATTACATTAACCTGTGTTATTACATTAACCAGTGTTATTACATTAACCGGTGTTATTACATTAACCGGTGTCATTACATTAACCTGTGTTATTACATTAACCTGTGTCATTACATTAACCTGTGTTATTACATTAACCTGTGTTATTACATTAACTGTTGTTACAAGGTATTACATTAACCTGTGTTATTACATTAACCTGTGTCATTACATTAACCTGTGTTATTACATTAACCTGTGTTATTACATTAACTGTTGTTACAAGGTATTACATTAACCTGTGTTATTACATTAACCTGTGTTATTACATTAACCTGTGTTAGTACATTAACCGGTGTCATTACATTAACCTGTGTCATTACATTAACCTGTGTTATTACATTAACTGTTGTTACAAGGTATTACATTAACCAGTGTTATTACATTAACCTGTGTCATTACATTAACCGGTGTCATTACATTAACCTGTGTTATTACATTAACCTGTGTTATTACATTAACCGGTGTCATTACATTAACCTGTGTTATTACATTAACTGTTGTTACAAGGTATTACATTAACCAGTGTTATTACATTAACCGGTGTCATTATATTAACCTGTGTTATTACATTAACTGTTGTTACAAGGTATTACATTAACCAGTGTCATTACATTAACCGGTGTCATTACATTAACCTGTGTTATTACATTAACCTGTGTCATTACATTAACCGGTGTCATTACATTAACCTGTGTTATTACATTAACTGTTGTTACAAGGTATTACATTAACCAGTGTTATTACATTAACCGGTGTCATTATATTAACCTGTGTTATTACATTAACTGTTGTTACAAGGTATTACATTAACTTGTGTTATTACATTAACCAGTGTTATTACATTATCCAGTGTTTAACCAGTGTTATTACACCAACCTGTGTTATTACATTAACCAGTGTTATTACATTAACCTGTGTCATTACATTAACCGGTGTCATTACATTAACCTGTGTTATTACATTAACTGTTGTTACAAGGTATTACATTAACCAGTGTTATTACATTAACCGGTGTCATTACATTAACCTGTGTTATTACATTAACTGTTGTTACAAGGTATTACATTAACTTGTGTTATTACATTAACCAGTGTTATTACATTATCCAGTGTTTAACCAGTGTTATTACACCCACCTGTGTTATTACATTAACCAGTGTTATTACATTAACCAGTGTTATTACATTAACCGGTGTTATTACATTAACCTGTGTCATTACATTAACCTGTGTTATTACATTAACCTGTGTTATTACATTAACTGTTGTTACAAGGTATTACATTAACCTGTGTTATTACATTAACTGTTGTTACAAGGTATTACATTAACCTGTGTTATTACATTAACCTGTGTCATTACATTAACCTGTGTTATTACATTAACCTGTGTTATTACATTAACCGGTGTTATTACATTAACCAGTGTCATTACATTAACCGGTGTTATTACATTAACCTGTGTCATTACATTAACCTGTGTTATTACATTAACTGTTGTTACAAGGTATTACATTAACCAGTGTTATTACATTAACCGGTGTCATTACATTAACCTGTGTTATTACATTAACTGTTGTTACAAGGTATTACATTAACTTGTGTTATTACATTAACCAGTGTTATTACATTAACCAGTGTTTAACCAGTGTTATTACACCAACCTGTGTTATTACATTAACCAGTGTTATTACATTAACCTGTGTCATTACATTAACCTGTGTCATTACATTAACCTGTGTTATTACATTAACCTGTGTTATTACATTAACTGTTGTTACAAGGTATTACATTAACCTGTGTCATTACATTAACCTGTGTCATTACATTAACCTGTGTCATTACATTAACCGGTGTCATTACATTAACCTGTGTTATTACATTAACCTGTGTCATTACATTAACCTGTGTCATTACATTAACCTGTGTCATTACATTAACCGTTGTTACAAGGTATTACATTAACCTGTGTTATTACATTAACCTGTGTTATTACATTAACCTGTGTTATTACATTAACTGTTGTTACAAGGTATTACATTAACCAGTGTTATTACATTAACCGGTGTCATTACATTAACCTGTGTTATTACATTAACCTGTGTCATTACATTAACCTGTGTTATTACATTAACCTGTGTTATTACATTAACTGTTGTTACAAGGTATTACATTAACCTGTGTCATTACATTAACCTGTGTCATTACATTAACCTGTGTCATTACATTAACCGGTGTCATTACATTAACCTGTGTTATTACATTAACCTGTGTCATTACATTAACCTGTGTCATTACATTAACCGTTGTTACAAGGTATTACATTAACCTGTGTTATTACATTAACCTGTGTTATTACATTAACCTGTGTTATTACATTAACTGTTGTTACAAGGTATTACATTAACCTGTGTCATTACATTAACCTGTGTCATTACATTAACCTGTGTCATTACATTAACCGGTGTCATTACATTAACCTGTGTTATTACATTAACCTGTGTCATTACATTAACCTGTGTCATTACATTAACCTGTGTCATTACATTAACCGTTGTTACAAGGTATTACATTAACCTGTGTTATTACATTAACCTGTGTTATTACATTAACCTGTGTTATTACATTAACTGTTGTTACAAGGTATTACATTAACCAGTGTTATTACATTAACCTGTGTCATTACATTAACCGGTGTCATTACATTAACCTGTGTTATTACATTAACTGTTGTTACAAGGTATTAAATTAACCAGTGTTATTACATTAACCGGTGTCATTACATTAACCTGTGTTATTACATTAACCTGTGTTATTACATTAACCTGTGTTATTACATTAACTGTTGTTACAAGGTATTAAATTAACCAGTGTTATTACATTAACCGGTGTCATTACATTAACCTGTGTTATTACATTAACTGTTGTTACAAGGTATTACATTAACTTGTGTTATTACATTAAATTACATTAACCTGTGTTATTACATTAACCTGTGTCATTACATTAACCTGTGTTATTACATTAACCTGTGTTATTACATTAACTGTTGTTACAAGGTATTACATTAACCTGTGTCATTACATTAACCTGTGTCATTACATTAACCTGTGTCATTACATTAACCGGTGTCATTACATTAACCTGTGTTATTACATTAACCTGTGTCATTACATTAACCTGTGTCATTACATTAACCTGTGTCATTACATTAACCGTTGTTACAAGGTATTACATTAACCTGTGTTATTACATTAACTGTTGTTACAAGGTATTACATTAACCTGTGTCATTACATTAACCTGTGTCATTACATTAACCGGTGTCATTACATTAACCTGTGTTATTACATTAACCTGTGTCATTACATTAACCTGTGTCATTACATTAACCTGTGTCATTACATTAACCGTTGTTACAAGGTATTACATTAACCTGTGTTATTACATTAACCTGTGTTATTACATTAACCTGTGTTATTACATTAACTGTTGTTACAAGGTATTACATTAACCAGTGTTATTACATTAACCTGTGTCATTACATTAACCGGTGTCATTACATTAACCTGTGTTATTACATTAACTGTTGTTACAAGGTATTAAATTAACCAGTGTTATTACATTAACCGGTGTCATTACATTAACCTGTGTTATTACATTAACTGTTGTTACAAGGTATTACATTAACT